>NW_016157330.1:151798-183129 GCF_001687245.7 Rhagoletis zephyria | reverse complement strand
CCTAAATTTTATTGACACTTCAGAATATCTGGAAACACTTCACGTTTTTGGTATTTCATTTCATTTCCTGCTGGCGACAGCCATGGATTGGAATCGTCTATTTTGTCTACTAAAAGAAACTCGATGCAACCAAATTTGATTAACCGAATTACCATCAGTCAAACAATGCTGAAACGCAACGAAATCGAACCATTTTTGCAGCGAGTTATTACGGGCGAAGAAAGCTGGGCTCGAATCGTAACATCCGTTCACTGGTCGAAAACGATAAGAAAGAAAATTACGTGATACGTCAGGAATGTATAAGTTGAATGGGACAAAGAGTACGTTCACGTATGTCATAATCCGAAAAATGTGTTTTTACGTGACGAGTAGTACGATATCGTATGTGACGATTCGAGCCCTGGATTAAACAACGCAACCGATCATAGTCAAACACCTATGAGCTTCCACAAACGACTTGAAAGCATGTTCATGGTCAGGATTTGGTGTGATTCGAAGAGAATTGTCCATTATGAACTGCTACAACATAGCGAAACGATCAATTCGATCCCCTATTGGGCAGAACTCGATCGTTTCAATGAAACAATCAAGAAAGAGCGACCAGAATTGGCTAAAATAAAAGGAGTTGTCTTCCATTATGACACTGGCAGGCCAAACGCATATTTGATGACTCCGGAGCAAATTGAAGGAACTTGATTGGGGAGTTTTAATGCATCCACTGCAAAGCTCAGACCTTGCACCGTCTGAATTTATTTTGCTTAGTTAGGTCTTAGAAAAAATTAAGAAGATGATAGATAATAATGGCCAATACATACTTGCACTTAACTGATTTTCAAGAAGTGAATTTTATTTTGTTTATCCAAAAATCCGCGGACACCTTTCATATGTAAATACCTACATTTCTTAACACATTACTGGATATTAAGGTTTTCTGCATTGCCTTTTCTTCAACACAAAATTATTGCTTTAGCTCAGTGTTTCTTTTACATACATTTACATTTTAAAATCACATCCATTACCAAATATAAATAAATTTACAGCTGCTGTTGCCATGTATGGCTAATAATTGTAAACTACCAGCGGTTAATGGCACTAAATGACAATTTATTCAAGGTGAGAATGAGATCATTTTAATAATAATTTGTATTTTATTGTTAAACAATTCATAAGCATGCTGAAACAGCAAATAAAACCAAGAACACAAATTTAACAACAGACTTGAAATCATCTAAAGACGCATCAATTTCGCAGAAACATGTGTTGCCGCCTGTTATTAGTGAATAAAACAAGCAAGTATCGAAAGTAGCAATGCAAAAAGAGCTGGTAAATGCAAAAAGATGTGGACAGAAGCGAAATAATAATAATAAATATGTTGTTTTTTAGCTTTAAGCAAAATAGCCCTGACTTCTCTCACATGATCATCTTAAAACGTTGCGGCCGGTGGTTTCCTTCTGTTTTTGGCTGAATGACCAGCAGCTAATTTGTTTAGCTAGTAGGCAGCTCATGGCTAATTTGACGATTTTACTCAGGGCCTACTTTTTTTTTATAAATATTGTCAGGTTTATGGCAACGAAGAATATTTTTTTAAGGGTTGTAGGCATTCTAGCACAATGAGAAAGCCTTTTTACGCCCTAAACCACACTATATATAGGCAAACGTTAGCATTTCAGCCTTCAAATTTTCGTCCGCGTTCTAGCACCCTGCTCAACATGATAAACCCTTGTGAAGCTAATTCACAGCAGAAAGCGAGGGAGCTTAAGTGAGGTCACTCCGACGTATTCGGTTTAAGAGTTCACGTCGTCTGATTACCTAGAGGCGTCTCCACAAGCGCATATCTGTCTGCCTTGAAGGCTCGCTTTATAAATGTGTATCTAACAAAAAATTACACCAGTTTCTGGAAGTATGCCAATGGAGTTTCGAATGAAACCTCTCGTTTCTCCAAGAAATTTAATGGGCACAGCAAGGAAACAGGCAGGCAGACTGGAACCTTGCGACGTCTACCACAGCGTTGAAAATCTTCTGGTCTTTGTATGTCATCGTCCATGTTTCCGCGCCATATAACTAAAAGGACACGAGAGATTTTTTGTGATATCTATTCGCCGAGTGAGGGACCTAATTTTCTATTGTTCAGCACATTCTTAAATTATTTAGGAAATTCTTTTTCACCCTCCAGGTAGTGGTAACAGCACTGAAACTAGTGAATATGTGAATAATCGAGCTAACTAGAATCTTAATGTGCTCTACCAAAGCCTCAGGCAGGGTCACCTGCCATATGCACCAAATACCTTGGTGTCGGCTTTAAGAGTACCGATTTTAGGGTTTAGGAGCGCAGTTTGTGAAGGGTGGAAGCCCGTCTCTGCAATGAAATAGCTGCGTAAAATTTACAGTCTTTAACTGTTGGAAGCAGAGGATGAGGAAGATCTGCTTTGCTATGAAAAGACTTAGTGGAGATGGACGTAAAAGTAAAATCTCAAAACTTCACGTAAAACATCGGAAAATTGAATAAATTTTCATTCTAATTTGCAACTTTTTTATAGCAAAGTGCAAGTTTGAACTTGCTAAAAAATCGTGTTGATTTTTTGCAAACTTTTTCTTTCATACCAAGTAAGCTCGGCAAGTTTTTTTTTGTATTGAAAAAAGTAATAACACCGTCAGCAAAAAAATTATCAAAAATCAACGCGATTTTTTAGCAACTTCACACTTGCACTTTGTGATACTAAAATTGAATGGGATATAAAACTGCATACCTAGAATTGTTCTAGAAAATCTGTATAGGAAGTTGCAAATTTATTGAATTTTCCTGAGTTTTTGAAGAAGTTTAGAGATTTTATTTTTATGTTTCTTGGAGTAGTATGAAATATATTTTTATACAAAATAATGAAAAAATTTGAATAAAAAACTTTGCATATTGTTTCAGCACGATAGGAGTTAATCAGCTGAAATTTAAATTACCAAAAATGAAAAACATTACTTTAAAGCGCAAAAGCAGTAGCCACAAAAATGTTTGATTATTTCATTATACTTCTAGCCCACTGCGCACACATCTAGCTCTCGAAAGTCACAAAAGCACTTTGATAATTTTTCTTCTTCTTTGTGCTGTGACGTATGTCCCTGTACGAAAAAGAACATTCGATTAGAGACATCGGCCCTGCACGAAATACATATATTGCGAAATAAGTTCTGTGCTAATACTTCTGTTCGTCACTGTGTGTATGTGCTAAAATATTTTTCAGTGCTTATAGGCAGCTAATACATATAGCAGTATCCCTTATAACCGAAAAATACTGTATATGATTAAGAACTGAATCTTAAGAGCTTACTTAGTACGTAAAAGTGTTGGGCAATTTTAATAAATTTAGTTAAATGGAAAAACATGTGGTTAATTATTTCCAGAAGAACAAATCTTTGACTGCGACAGCTGAAGGCCACAGATGGTAATATAAATAGACAAAATGTACGAACAATATTTTAAAGTATGTAAATATAAATAAGAATACATGTATGCAGGGGCGCACCCAGGAATATATTTTAGGGGGGGTTATATATTTCTAAAGATATATCACCGGAAAATACTGAAAATTTTCTTCAGATAATACGCTCTTTAAAATATATTTATGCAAGTTTTATGTACAGTATGTAATAAATAAATAAGCGTTTTAAAATTCATAAACTGCACTTTACTTACATAAGATTAACAGAACTCAAACACTTTTAACCGACTTTAAAAAATGGGGTGGTTATCAATTCGCCGGAATACGTAACTGTGGACCACGTGAACCGATTTCAATAATATTTTTTTTGTAGAAAGATGGTACCTCAAGGTTCGGCCCGTAATTTGGTTTAGAGATCCGATGATTGGATCATGAAGAAACTAACGGCACCCCTAAATTTGAATCNCCTGCACGAAATACATATATTGCGAAATAAGTTCTGTGCTAATATTTCTGTTCGTCACTGTGTGTATGTGTTAAAATTTTTGTCAGTGCTTATAGGCAGCTAATACATATAGCAGTATCCCTTATAACCGAAAAATACTGTATATGATTAAGAACTGAATCTTAAGAGCTTACTTAGTACGTAAAAGTGTTGGGCAATTTTAATAAATTTAGTTAAATGGAAAAACACGTGGTTAATTATTTCCAGAAGAACAAATCTTTGACTGCGACAGCTGAAGGCCACAGATGGTAAAATAAATAGACAAAATGTACGAACAATATTTTAAAGTATTTAAATATAAATAAGAATACATGTATGTACTCGTAACAATATACATACATATATACATATGTAAGTGGTTACCGAGCCTCACTAACCGCATGTCTTTCACTTCCAACAAATGTAAAAAGAAGTAGTTAAAAAAAGAGATTTAGCCTATTCGTCAGCCTGCTATGCCGGTTGCTTAAAAAGTAGCAAAAAAATGGATTTTTAATTATCAACTTGTTCTTCACCTATTCGGTTCTCTGCAGAAAACTGAAGTGAATGACTTCCTTGCCTAGCATTGATGGCATTAGACAACGCGAGCATAAATCACAAAGCAGAAACATAGGAAAATACGAACAACAATTCAAATACATGTATATAAGTATATAAGAGCTGCAAATATATAACTAAACCAACTAAAACAAAAATATAAATAAAAACGAATCACAATGACATAAAACACGCTTCTGGCAATAAATTCAATGTGATTCATTACAAATTTCTACGGTTTGGTCAACCACGCATGCGTAACCCAAAATCTCTGCGCTGTCAAACCCACCGACTGACTGCTAACAAAGCAAACTGAGTTGCTATGCGGCTAACTTACAATAAATGGCTGACTGCTTGTGCACGAAACCGTGCGAAATTCATGTGCGCATGCGTAAAAGCCAAGTACAATAAGTATGAGTACTTTAATATAAGTAAAAACAATAAGTTTGTAATGTACATATGTACATCTTAGATGGTCATTTGAACTTATTTATGTACATACTATACATATGTTTGTACTAGATACTAAGTCGGCGGTGTTCAGTGAACGTCATGAAAATAAACTCATTTTCACTGAAACCAAAAGCGGTTTAAAAGCGCGGGAAGTTAAGGAGAAAAAAATGAAAACACACGACATGGTTTTGGCAGTTCTTCGGCTATTAAGTTACATACGTACATATGTTTGCATGGTTATTTCTCTAATACAATACCTGTATAGAAATATGATAGTCAGTGTTTAAAAATAAACTATTTAGATACTAGCTTATTTCAAAGCTTCTTATATTTTGCAAATTTTCATAACACCTTTGATACATTTGCCATTATACTTTTAGCTGCGAAACTGGTTTATTATTTACTTTGTGTATTATAAGCCAAAAAGCAGCGTGAAAAAGCAAAATTAAAAATTAACTGAAAAATCAAATTAGCGACACGCTAATTACAACGCAAAATTAGTCGAGCTTAAAATACTTCAGTCTCAAATAGGCGGGAGTGACGAAAGCATTGCCATAATCTTATTTACGTAGCATTCTGTATATGATATAATTACATTTGCAGCGCATATAAAAAAAAAACAGCTTTTTATGTGGGCAACTTTAATGTTTGCTAAAGCAGCACGAAAATTGAAAATCTCATCATAAAGCGTAATATGAAACCCATAATATGAAACATAAAAATATATAGTAGCAGCATGACGAAAATGGTTAATGACCACAGCTACTATAGCTAGTCTTGCCACAACATGGCATGGTAATCTACAATATGGCTAAGAATTCTATCATTACTTTTAAACATTTTTAGATTGAAGTAAAAAATATGTATTTAATCAAACAATTTTAAAGGGGTTAAGTCGTGTCTCTCCCAACAGTCCCTTCAGCGTTAGTAAATAATGAGCGTCATAAGAGTTTCAACTATTAACAGCGAGAAATACTGTAACACTGTGCTGGGTAACAGGCCTTTATGGCACCGCAGACAAGCATGTCGCCAACAACTGTCTTTGTATGACTCGAACTGTTTTGTGGTCTCAGTCGCTCTTCTTCGAGTTCCATAATTACTGAGTGGGTATACTCAGGCCGCAGTAAGTACTGGGAAGTGGTAGGAGGTCTTAGATACGCCAGGCTCTTCGGCTATCCTTTTCAAAGTAAAGATTTAGCTTCATTGAATAAAACCGAGTGTTATGCTACGACAAATTACGGGATGGCTTTAGCTGACAACATGAAATGCCTTTTCAAGCAAGGTCAAGTCTTTTGTAGCGACTTTCAGCTAAAATATTTGCGATGAAAGTGGTCAAGCTGTTGGTTTTTCTACTAGGAATTTCAGTACATATCGATGGCTGAGTGGAAGATCGACCCATCTTGGCAGCCAGTTCGAAAACTTCAGAATTTTATGGAAGAACGGCTGAAAAAGCCCATTGTGATACCACTGCATGGCCGAAGCCATTTGTTTCTTTCCCTCTCTTAGTAGCACAAAAAGTCGAGAACGTTCGCGAGTTCAAATTGGCTAAACAATCTAGAAAGTATTTGTTGAAGAATTGGTTGAGCGTGTTGGACAGGGTGGGATAATGGCAGAGATAGTGTTCGACGGTCTCCACCTCTTCCTCATCTCTGCAACTGCGAGAAAAATCGTTGGTGGGGTTTCATAGCCTTTTTCCGTGTGTGCCGAACAGGCAGTGTCCGTTGAACACCCCGACTACTTATCTGAGAGAGAAGCGGTCCAGCCGGGCAAGATCTATGGATGGCTTTACATCAATCTTTAGCCAAATTTGCCTGGTAGTATGGCAGGTGGTTTCCGCAGCCCACCTGATATTTACCTCCTGGACGAGTTCCGCCTTTAGTTCCTCCCATTGCCAGCTCATCGGCTAGGTAGTTGCCAGGAATATCCCTTTGCCCTGGGACCCACACAACAGTCAAGGAGCATTTTGATGACAGCAGTTTGAGAGTCTTCCTGCATTCTATGGCTACTGTGGACGTTGTTCCTTTAGAATTGAGTGATTTGATAGCAGGCTGGCTATCAGAATAGATAGCAATAGGCCGCTCTGGAGGGGCGGAGGTTATGAGCCACCGAGCCGCCTCCATTATGGCGTTGAATTCTGCTTGAAAAACGCTACAATGGTCCGGTAAGCGAAAACTTAAAACGAGTTCGTCAGAGTAGATCACGCTACCCAATCTTTTGTTAAGCTTAAAACCATCTGTATAAATGGCCGTAGACCCTGGCTATAGGTCCGTGGCCCCTTACTATTCGTTCCTCTCTGGGATTCTTGTGGAGAATTTATTGTCTAAACAGAGTAGAGGAGTGGTATAATCTATCTGTCGTGAACGTCCTATCTCAGAATACTGTTCAGGAACACTCTATCTTAGCATTCTGTTTAATAACATCCTATCTCAGAATTGGTTCAAAAGCGCTCTATTTCAAACAAAAACACATTGAAAATGTGCTCATATAGGGCACTTTTAAACCAAACTCTGAGATAAAGCGTTTTTGAACCCAATTTTGAGATAGGGCGTTTTTCAATAAAATTCTAGAATATGGCGTTCTTTAACCAAATTCTGAAATAAGGAGTTGTTGAAAAATTTTCCGAGACAAAGCGTTTTCGAACTGGCTGTCGAGATAGGTCGATCTTCCACTCAGCCATCGATATATTCCTAGAAATAGTTTGCTCTTCCACCCTTACTTGTGGGCAATCGAATGTTCATTTATATTTGCATAATACTTGGTAAGGCACCTCAGTGACTCATTTTCACATTTCGACCCCTACAAATGACTTACACCAAAGGCCTACCGAGTGAACATAACAGTTAATTCTTCTTAGGAATTGAAAGTGTGTACGCCTTTTGTGTTTACTTAATTTTATATAAAAATCAACGCTTTAAATCAAAACTTACAATCGCCAATGGGCAAGATCTCGCTGGGTTTGCTGTGTTTATTGCAGTGGCATTGAGTCTGTCAATCAGCGACGTCATCCCACTTAGTGCTGGCGCGCCACTTCTCTTAGCCGCACCGCCTTCAGTTTCTAACCTGTCAGTCAGCATCGTGTCAGTAGTAGCATCGTTTGCAGTCGTCGTTTTTGGCGAGGTGCTCACTAGGCTTGTCGCCGTTCCTACCACACCTTCGGCAATAGTGCTAGCCGCGGCAATGCCATGCCGATTGCGTCGTATCTTTGGTAAAATGAGGCGTACAATGAAGCCATAGTTGGTGGGTGCGCTGAGTATGCGCGTACATGATTTCCTTTTCTCGGCTAAAACGCCGGATGCAAACTCGAGTATGAGACTAGATTCTTTGCCGTCGCTTTCGATGTAATGCTCCTGTTGGACGCTGCAGATTTGCTCGAAATTAGGATTGGTTAGGAAGTTGATATCTGGAAGTGAAGAAGTTAAGTAATTTTTAGTGCAATTTTTGTAAATAAATTCAGAATATTTTGGTAAAATTTTGACAATGATACGTGCTTCATAAACAAAAAGGCTTCTGAAATTTTTTAAACAAATAATGTGCCAATTAAATGTGTCAAGGCTGGTTTCAAATATTAAACTAAAAGTGGCCTCTTGATGCCACTTCTCATTTTGAGAAGTGATCTTGAATATTTTTATAAACTTTATGGAAAAATTTAATTCAGCAGCAAAAATTTGGTCATTGTCACCAAAAATTGAGTCACGAGGTTTAAATAAAAGCAACTTTTTCATTCGAATTAACAAACTCGTTGTCAAGGACGTACATGAAGAGGTGTGGCGGAAAAAAAAGTGGAATTTACTGCAAATTACAAAAAAAAATTACCGAAGATTTGTAATTAATTTTTTTCCCCTTGGTAAAGTTCTTCGTACAAACAAAAATATTTTGGGGGAAATGACCTAATCTAGAAAAACGGTATACAGACGCGTAAAGTCACTGAGTTCTGTAATAGTTGTGCGCCGTATTTAACAATGCAAAGAAATATTATAAATAATCAATATTTTTAGAAATTGGCTCGCCAAACTTCAATGAACCACCGCAGTGTGTTGTGCGGAAGCCTTCCCTACAACACCTGGGGCTGCTCTGTTTAAACTGTCAAACTTAACGTCACTTTATATGTTTATCCGCGAGGAGGCCCTTAAGGCCATCTGTAGGTTCAAGAGAAATGGGTGTTGGAGCGACGCAGAAATAGCTTGAAGCAGAGATTTAGACTTGGATGTCTTTTCAATAGCAACGCATAGTACACCACCTTTGCGTTTTTTGAACATATACTAAAATCTTGAGTTGCGTGAGGCGTAGTGCAGGTTAAACTTCAACACTAAGCCCGGGCTTACACGTTGTAGAATCTAAACTTATAGCTGCAAAATTGACGCATGGTCCGGATCAGGTCTCTATATCGAGAGTAACATATTTGCAATGCTCAAGGCCATGGACACGTTGTGGAAAATACATGGAGAAACAGGAATTTACGTGTCTGTAGTGACAGCAAAGTTGAACTTAAGGCACTGACCAGCCCTCTAGCTACTTCCGAACTGCGTAGTTCGGAGCACTCGAGGAACTTATTTCACACTGGTTACCGGATCACTCGAAATGACATCTGACTATTTGGCTTGAGAACAGAGAGGCAGAAACTTAATAGCGTCAGATAAAATCCTTGCCTACAGACTAATACAAAGACTTAAGTCATATTAATCGAAATAAACATTTTTTCGGTTTGTATTAAACCGAATGTAAAGTTTTTCATAATTTATTACATCCATTCGAATTTTTCGAGGAATACTCTAATAAAACCTCCAGATGTATACATATTTAAAACAGGTTAAAATATTAAACAATAACAGTACAATGGATGGCATACAGTCTGAGTGTTGTTTTCTGCACGCATTATTTTATGCTAGTGCCAAAAAAAATTTACTACATACACATGTGTATGTATGTAAATAAAATTCTTTAGTAATTCACACTTTCCAAAATTAGCACCTTTCAAGCAACTATGTACGTATGTATGCCAAATAATGTAATTATTTATAATATTTGTGAAATTCACTCGTATTTCTTTCTCATGAATTTATTCATTTGATTTTTAATATTGTTGCACAAATTTTTTCCCCCCCCCTTTTTGTAAAGCATGCTCTTTTCTGGGTCATGCAATTTGTGTTATATTTGTTTTTAATTTTTACATACAATTAGCTTCGTTCGTTGACAGCAATTACGATTTAATCGATTGTGAATCAATTATGGCTTGGCAGTGAACGTATATCTATGTACATATAAAATGAGCACGAATGTAGGTTTGTATGTACATATATGTAAAGTTTGTAAATACATATGTATATAATATACATGCATAGGTTCCCTGCGGTGAAAAGCTAACGCGATGGTCTACCAGTTCGAAAATTTCAAACAACTTATGCGATCACCGACATTTGCCTTTGAATTGTAAAAGCCAAAAATAAAACGCAATTAATTGCTTTTCTTATAAATTTCGACTGTGGCGTCATGTGAACACCACCGCTTCTGGTACTGAGATCCCTAGCTGGAATTCGCTTGGAGGTGGTTTAAATTTTTTAAATGTAGTAAGTTAATGAAAATTATTTAAATTTAAATATAAATAGCAAATTTGTAATTCTAATTTTAGTTTAGGAAAACACTAAACTATTACATTTATTATACAATTTTTATAGGGAATTTAAAAAAAATGATATTCAAAATTTAATTAAATGTTCATAAAAAATACGTTAAAAAAAGAAAGAACTTTTCGGGTATCGTGAATTCGAGCCTCGGATCTCTGTAATGGCTGTGTAGTGCTTTGCGATTCTTAGAGCGCCGCACAGTGGTCTGAGAGTGGCAGAAATTTCAAGTTTCGAAATGTCTAGATATGCCTATTAACACTATCAGAGGCTTTTTATGGAGAAAAATGCCAACGTATTCGCACTTCGAAATATGAATTTCTATGGATTTCTGGCAAAGAATTTTTAGGTTTTTTTTAGTTTTTTGAAAATGTAAAAATAGTAAAATTGTATGCTAAATAGCATCTGAAGCACGAAAAAATATGTATGTGCATATGTAGCTTGTCAAGCGGGTTGGGTAATGTAATCAGGAGGATCCTCAGAAAGAAATTTTCTTTAGATATAATAAAAAACAAGTAAGAAAGTCTAAGTTCGGGCGGAGCCGAACATTAAATACCCGGCGCAAGTATTAAATATGTTTTTTCACCTTTCCGAAACCTTCCGCTAGATGGTAAGCCGGGGTGTATCAATTTTGAGTAAATTAGCGTCCTTCAATTTCGAAATATTGAAGTTTCAAGCATTTCTGAAATTTACCGTTATATGAGAAGCGGCCGTTATTTTAGTCCGATTTCAATAATTTTCAACGTTTTGCTTATATGTGGCAAGCACAATAACCACACCGAGTTTGGTACAAATTGGTAGAACGGTTACCGATATACATATATGTGATCATAAGTGGGCGGTGCCATGCCCATTTTCCAAAATTTTACCATAAACGTATTTCTTGGTAAAGAATTGTTGCAAGTATCAATTTTGAATAAATTAGCTTCAATATTTACTGATTTATCGAAGATTTTGTATTTCTCTAAATTACCGTTATATGGGATGTGGGCGTGGTTATTGTCCGATTTTAAAAAGTTTCGGCGATTTTTTATGCTGTACCAAGGCCAACAACTGTGCCAAGTTTGGAAGAAATTGGTGCAGCGGTTACCAAGATATACACATGTAACCATAAGTGGGCGTGGCTACGCCCATTTTCCAAAAATTTATAATATTCTTATTTTTCGTCTAAAAATTATTGTAAATATCAATTTTGAGTGAATAATCTTCAGTAGTTACTAAAATATCGCAGTTTTCGTATTTCTGGAAATTACCGTTATATGGGAAGTGGGCGTGGTTATAGTCCGATTTCGCCCATTTTCAATACCAACCTACCTTGGATTAAGGGAAACCTACATACCAAATTTCGTTGAGATATCTCAATTTTTGCTCGAGTTATCGTGTACACGGACAGACGGACAGACGGACAGACGGACGGACAGACAGACATGGCTTAATCGATTTCTTTTTTCATCCTGATCATTTATGTATACATTTGTCTATATCTATCTCGATTCGTTTTGGCTGTTACAAACAACCGTTATGTGAACAAAATTAATATACCCTTGTGCACAAGTGCGCTCGGGTATAAAAATGTGTAAATTAACGTGGAGAGACTTAGTAACGTATCAAAACAATAATAAAAACGGCCTTCGTTTACACAGAAAATAAATCTTAACGCCAAAAAGAGAGATACTACAGATTTTGTCTAGCAGTGCTTAAAGGAAGGTAGATACATATTTTTGCACCGGTTTGCAAAAGCTCGTTTATATGTATTTATTGTGTGTGTACATTATGGTGGGCCAAAAATGCATGTAAAAAAGTCAAGTCCGAATTTTTATGCTCTCACTTCCTAGAATTGTTTTGTACCCAAAAAATATACCCCTTTTTCTTTATTTTAAAATCAAAAAATATTTAGAGGTCGCTCAAAGCACAAGTTTTCCATGTATTTTATATGGGGAAAACCCCATTTTCCGTAGAAATGCTATCGAATTCTTCAAAATCAATATTTTTCGATCAGAAAACTATGCTTCTTTTCAGGAGACTCCCAATAATTTATTTAACAATTTTTTCATAGTAACCATATTTTATAGGTCCGTCAAAAGCCCCAGAAAATGCAATGTGGGATAAATAAAAAATATTTAGTATTAAATAATGGTTAAACAAACAATTGGGTATTGTTATTGGAAGTCTCCTGAAGAGAACAAGATCGAAAAATATTGATTTTCAAGAATTCTATACCTTTCATACGAATACATAGAAAACTTTGAGCGCTTTGTGCGACATCTATATATTTTTTGAATTAAAAATAAAAAATAGGGGTATATTTTTTCCGATATAGAACAATCCTAAGAGGTGAGAGCATCAAAATTCCGTCTTTACTCATTTTGGACCACCCTATTGTACGTGCTTATGTATGCACAATACTGCTCCCCAGGAAGCTGATTTTTTCCCAGAAGGGAGTGTGTGTATCTGTGGCAAAAAATGCGGAAGGGCTTGGCGTTGAATTCATTATTTACAAAACCTATTAGCATATACATATGTACATACATACATACATAGCATTTATATGCACATACATACATACGTGCTTGTATGTATTTATAATAATTCAATTTACACTTTTCTTGAGCATTGCTACTTTGAAAGTCTATAAATTTACACCTTTTTTGGGAGGAGTTTTTGTTTATTTTTCCATTGGCGCTTTATAGCTAAATGTAGTAATTTGTTTCATAGAGGCTCCTTTAGTTAAATTATTTTTAAATTCACTTTCATGGTAATACGACGACTCAAAAGACTGCATTTAAGTAATTAAATAACTTTTTGACAAGAAAGTTGATGGAAATTGCCCAATTACAGATGTACGTACATAAGTAGGTTTTTTTGCGAGTGTGCACATGATTAATATCAATTAGTGAAACATTGCATATTTTACTACTTATTTCTAAATAAAATTATGTGGAAAAATCGAAAATTTTGCTTTCATTTAGTATATATGCTTCATCATCGCCCAGCCCAAACGGAAAGAACTGCAAACTTGAAATTTCAGGAAAACACTGCATTCAGAGTGGAGGCCCCCACTTAGAAGGAAATTTTAGAGATCTCAAGCAAAAAGTATGTCAAATTAAGTTCTTCAGAAAACATTTTACTCGTGCTTACTGTNGGAAATTTTAGATATCTCAAGCAAAAAGTATGTCAAATTAAGTTCTTCAGAAAACATTTTTCTCGTGCTTACTGTTTTTTTTTTTTTTTGCTTTCTGTAGCTTCCGCGATGTATGTTGGTCCAATATGAACGAATTCGCAAAATGTTTCCACAATAAATAAAATATTTCGAATATGTACAATATACAGTGACTCAAATGAGTAGTGGAAAAACTCCAAGACGCTGAAAAATCGCGGGGATTTCTAATAATTTGTATGACTTACCGTGTTGTGCATTTTCTTCCAATATAAAAGAAATTGTCGAGAAATTTTCAAGCATACTTTTTATGCAAGAAAACGAGGTCGAGGTAGTGTAGAATTTTCACGGATTACAGAGGGCAACACTGATTTTGGTGCAGCAAATATTAAAGCTGTTTTTTATAGGCTTTTTTATGCTGATCTCGAATCCGCAAGTATAAAATTCTCATCATGTCCAGATTTTGAGAAAATCGAAGTCAAAGTGCCAAAAAATTGTGTTTGTTCGCAATACTTGGAGCTCTTGCAAAGAAATAAAAGTGATAAAACCTTCCGTTTAGATTTGAATTAAAGCTAGTAGACTATCGACCACTGTCACTGAAAATACCATCCGTGCACCTTGAACTGATGGTCACTTATAGTCGTTTATTGAATAATAAAAAAAAATACTGAAAATGTTTCCAAAAACAGGTTTTGCTGTTCAAACAAATTACTATTAGTGACCTTAGGGTCAAAGTGCAGGTATGGTATTTTAAGGTATTGTAGTCGAAAGTTTAAACCTTAATTTAAGCCTAAGTTGAAGGTTATATAAGTGTATAGTTATTCCTTTTCATGTAGGTGATATATATTCCAAATATGAACAGTATCGGTCCATAAATACGGGTTTTTCATATATATCAACACATGCGCCACCTAGCGTATTTCTTTATCCTTCACATTGAATTGAAAATAGGCTTAAAGTTTGAAATCTCTAGCTCATCGGGAAGTTGGTTAAAAATTTATTGCAAAATTTGATTGCATACAGTTGTAAAAAAATATTTTTTCGTGTATTTAAGTCCTATAGCCGGTTTCACCAATAATTTAAATGGAAAATGATGTCTTATTTTCTGTCAATTTCCACATCAAGTTCAAACAATTAAAACCATTTGTCACTTAAATTTCTTTCGTGAAATTGGCTGTTAGTGAAAATTCTATAACTTAACTTATCTAAAAATTTACAATTTAATTTCTTGTTTTCAATTTATTTTAAAGTCAGATAAGATCACTTTGCTTTAATTAATTGCGCAGTCGTACTGCCTATATTTATCCAAATGAATATTTTCATTATCTCAAAGGTCAGTACAAAACATTATTTACTGCGGACTTCATTGTAATTGAGTTGTTTTTAGTTCGTAATTTTTTTGTTAAATTTTAATTGTTTCGACACCTTTAGTGCACTTTATTGCTATTTTTCGATTAATCGACCACTTCGCCAGTTATGCAATTACTTGCAAAAGCGTACGCTAGCCATTAACATTGAACGCAATAAAAATAAATACAAATGCACTTACTCTTAAACTTTGATCTTACGAAACGAGCTAAGCACAAACCAATAAACATATTACCCTGTAGGGAATTAAACTAACTAAATATAAATGAACTAGGGGTGATTATGTCTCGACTACTTTTTGTTAATTTTAACTCAATACTTTTATATGGTGACGTCGTGAAAAAAGACAGTTTGTTTTCTGCTAAGTACAAACTAATAGAATGTTTTATACTTCTTTATTATTATTTTTGTTTTTTTTTTGTACACACACAAGTATTTTTGTTGAAAGTATGTACATATTTCTCCGATTGAGCCTTTTTGTTTTGATTTTGAAACCAGTTAAAAGTTAGACGTAATAAATGAGCAAAAAGTTAACTATTTCAATAGTTGACTACGAAATTTCCGATAGGGCACGTATATACATATGTATTGTATAAATATTAGACTGGAGACATATAGGGAGCTGAAGAGGGAAACCAAACGTATGTGCCGTAATAATAAGGAGGAGTTCGAAAGACTTGAGTGGAAAGAGCGGAAAATAATGTGCAACAGGAAGAACACCGGGACTGAAGTTCAAAACAATTCTAAATTATGAAGGAAACACTTTTCCACCCAGTTGAGAGGTAACAGCAATGAAACAAGTGGAAAGATAAGTCGGAGCCCCCAGTCGAGGATGACGGAATGAATGTCCCCCAACGCCTTAAAATTACGAGGTACAAATAGCATTTTTCCCACCGAAAAAAAAAAACAAAATCTGCCGCAAGAGCTGATCCTCTGCGATGGAGTAGAGCTGGTAGGGTGCATGCATCAACTCTAATGCAGAATATGGACGAACGAAAATATGCTCGACGACTGCCCAATGCGCAAGAATGGCGGCCCCAACTTGAGTAACTATCCCAGCTTAAGCAACTACTGCCGGCCTTCTCAGAATCGGATATAAGGTCTCATCGCGCATATTGTATGAAATGCTAAAGCCCACCATCAGCGTACTGAATCGGCTTTATCAAAATGTCTTTATTCCTAGTAAATGCAAAATAGGCCAGGTATTTACGATATGCCAATTCTTGGAAAAGGTTCGCGTAACGTAGAACGATACTCACTATATATTCGTCAATTTTAAATAGAATTTCGGCTGTAGACTAAAGAAGTTGCAGACATATCTGACAGGCCCCTCTTTTCTAAAAGAATAATCAAAATAACGATATCCATTCACAATTGTCTACCCCCGNCTCTTTTCTAAAAGAATAATCAAAATAACGATATCCATTCACAATTGTCTTACCAACCTTAATATAAAAAGGCGCTATCTAACATTTTTGTTTCATTATAGAGTATAGGCATACAACTTTGAAAAAAACTTAAGTTCTTCAAATTGAGTTAGGGCCTTTCCTAAACTAAGGTAACAATATGTATGTATTTTGTATTTTTTCAGTAGTTATTGTTGCATTTGGCGCACTATAGTTTGTTGATATTCTTTGTTGCAAATTGTTCACAACTGCGGTTCGTGATGTTAAAAGTTTAGAGTATACTTAAGTAAATTAATCAAACCGATACTCACGCAGTTAATTGACTGTTTGTATATGTGTGTGTATGTCCGAATCGCGCATCAAATTATATGGAAATCAACATGTGGTCACATACTTTCGAAACTGTATGTATTGTATTGTTTTGTGGCTTTGTAAAATGTCCGGGAACTCAAGACAATGCCTTTTGACCTTTTTTTCGCCAATAAAAAAAAACACAATGCAATAAAATAGGATCGTTGTTAACAATTATTCGCATCAGACGTCTAGGCATTTATCTTACAGCTGCATAAATTTATGAAAGCACACACACAAATAATGCTTTTTTTATTGTTGATGCGGAAAATTTTTACAGCTTTGCTATTTACATACTTACATAGGTTACTAGAGGTTATTGTAAAAAGTCAATGTACATTAATTAATTAGCTAATCTGCCAGCAGATCAAACTCAGATATATAGCTCTACATATGTATGTATTTAAATGAAAAGTCTCGCGATACCTGCGGCCTACCATACAGTCGTGCGGAAAACAATTGGCGGGAGGAAATAGATGAATAGACATTTCGCATCATCAAATATTTTGCTCCAACCGAGATTACGGGTAGTTGCTTCAGCTCGCCTGACCAAACAATTTCGTGTGGAGCTTTGAGGTCTCTCTATCAAAACCTGCGAAACTGTTCAACAAAGGGGGCTCCCGTTATTGCGTGATAATTCCGAATATATGTTGGGTAGCCACCATACCAGCCCCTTCTTAACTTACCTTTTCAGCCCGACTAAGCATAAAGATGAATTTTGTTAAGAGCGCGTTACCAATACGGCCGTAAGTACCATAAACATTCAACTAACCCGCTGGTTTATTGCAATCGTCTCGTATCGAATTCCTTTGATGGTGTAAGCCAACCCAAGCTACTAAAAGATAATGAATCCTCTCCCCTTTCACCGGTATCTACCAAAGCGATTAACTTAGAATATTTCCAGATCAAATATCCAAAGATGGCACGGTTATCAAAGAAGAGTGTTCAGTTGCAGTTCAGTTTAAAAAATTTACAGAAATGAATATGGCACTATGATACTGTTGTCTTTAGGACAACGAAATGGCGGATAAGTTGGCGAACTACGGTTAGATGTGGTATTGACGCCTTAAAACACCCAGTGTTTCCCCAAAAATACCAGACAAACGAATTTTTTTCGCGGAGAGAGAAGCGTGCTTCACTAGCATCTACCATTAGTTGAGCTTTGGTAGAAAATCAATGCCGGAGCCATAACCTCTGAGCTTGCTTCAGCCGCAATACTGCCGCCTATAGGCTGATAGCTATCAGCGTACAATTTCGATCGGATAAACTGCGTCCTTAAACCGCATTAACGTTGCCGTCTGTCTATACTATATGTACGAGTAGATTGTTTACAAAACAAGATTTTTATTTGCATTTATACACAATAATATTATTTTTCATGATGTCTGTGTATACGTATGTATGTGGTACATGTGCATATGCTCAATCTCCAGTACAGAAATTAAATTGTTCACAATTATCGCATCTAATCTCATTAACGAGTTGATAGCGGAGTATTACAGTTTAAAAGCCTCATTAAACTTATATTTACAAAACATTCATATTCACAAGCAAATACCACGCACTCATTTACGCGCACAACCGTAATGCACATGTAATTTAATTGGTAACAGTTACCCTGTGCATCTCGAGTGGAGCTAACCTCTGCCCTCCTACCTGGCAGCATGCAACACCACACCACGCGTAACATGCTGGGGCAAAAAAATATTAATGTATGCAATGCGCTGAGCATGCCACTACAACTGGNAGCGGAGTATTACAGTTTAAAAGCCTCATTAAACTTATATTTACAAAACATTCATATTCACAAGCAAATACCACTCACTCATTTACGCGCACAACCGTAATGCACATGTAATTTAATTGGTAACAGTTACCCTGTGCATCTCGAGTGGAGCTAATCTCTGGCCTCCTACCTGGCAGCACGCAACACCACACCACGCGTAACATGCTGGGGCAAAAAAAAATATTAATGTATGCAATGCGCTGAACATGCCACTACAACTGAAGTCGACATCAACTTCTCGACCGGGTCAGAAGTAATTAAATTTTGCCCCACGGAGTATGGCTGTAACGGAAAACGGAGTGCTGCAACCGGTGTGAATATGTACATACATATGTACATACAAACTTGCCAAGTCAATTTGCACACTCAGCTATTTATGCATANTTTGCCCCACGGAGTATGGCTGTAACGGAAAACGGAGTGCTGCAACCGGTGTGAATATGTACATACATACATACATACAAACTTGCCAAGTCAATTTGCACACTCAGCTATTTATGCATTCATTCGTTCTTGCGACACATACATAATTGCTACATCCGTAAAAAATCTCATCATCATCATCATAATGAATTGAAATCTTCTTTTGTCTGGATTTTTTTCATAAGCTTTTTACTCCTTTTTTTGCCGCTGTTCTTCGCAACTTACATTTCAGTAATCTCATTAATTGCCAGCTTCTTTTTGCTTTGTTTCAATTTCGACATAAACTTGATGTGGGGATATTCATAAATTTATGAACATCTGTACCGCTATTTGTGAAAGCACGTACGTACATGTGTGTGTGTGTGTNAATGAATTGAAATCTTCTTTTGTCTGGATTTTTTTCATAAGCTTTTTACTCCTTTTTTTGCCGCTGTTCTTCGCAACTTACATTTCAGTAATCTCATTAATTGCCAGCTTCTTTTTGCTTTGTTTCAATTTCGACATAAACTTGATGTGGGGATATTCATAAATTTATGAACATCTGTACCGCTATTTGTGAAAGCACGTACGTATATATGTGTGTGTGTGTGTATGTGTGTGTGAGAGTATTCAAGCGCAATCGTATCTTCTGCTTGGAATTAGTTATTCATTTGAGAACTGTGCGCTTTAGTCCACTTTTTTTTGCAGCTTTTGTTTTCATAATTTAAAATTGTTTTTCTTTTCCTCTTTGCTTTCGGTTACTGAATAATTTACTTGTGACTCTTTGCGGTTTCTTTGCCGTCGTAGCCGAAAATTCAAATTAATTTCAAGCTTTTTTCATAACTTCGAATTTCGCCATTCACTTCTTTCTCTCTTCGTTAGGGTTTTTATCTTTCTTTTTATTTGAGCTGTTTTGGTTTCCAGCACTTTTTTAATGATTTTTATTTTGCCCCCATTTCACTAATTTCCGTTAACCTTAACTGGGTTGGGAATGAGTCAGTTGTTGCCAAGCACTACTCAGTATATTCTTCGTAACTGGAGAAGATTTTGGCAAAATTGGGAAACCCTCTGCGAATTCATATATTTATGTATATACATACATACATATATGAGAACCGACACCGAGGTACTTAGCGATGATTCATCATCCCGCTACTGATAATAATACTACCGTGCAGGCAAACGTACCGGTACTTGACATATACATATTGTTTGTATGTATTAAAACAACCGACAACTTTAGCATGAGGTTTTCATTGGAGTTGACCGATTGCCACCATATAAATAGAGGCTTTTGACGCAGAACCGTGGTAACCTGGGATAACCGAATTCTAGTTCTGCGCGAGATTGTTACGACGTTGGTTTTTGACGTAGAATACGTCTTACCTTATGATATGGAGGCTATGCTGAAATGTTGTAGTTGTAATTTTTAGAGCTTCACGAAAACTCTTATTGCAGGAGAACTAATGAAGCGATTTCAAAGGAGAGTATGGCGTTTCAAAGATAAAATTCCAAACCTATCGACAGATTCATTTTTGTAAGAAACCAATTCGGTTTCTGTCGTAAAAACAACGGTAAATATTTTTCTTATTTTGGGGTAAATTTTGAGCCTTTAAAGTGCTCTAGCAACTTATGGTTGGCAGATATAACTTTCATTTTCGGGATATAGGTTCCTTGGAGGAGTAGAAATATTATCCTGTACAAATTTTATATATGTATATTTAACAAATATTGAGCATTTTAAGGCAAAGAATTGTTGAAANTAGGTTCTTTGGAGCAGTAGAAATATTATCGGGTACAAATTTTATATAAATTTAACAAATATTGAGCATTTTAAGGCAAAGAATTGTTGAAAAAATTTGCAATTTTTTTCATTACCAAAATGCAAAGGTAAAAATAAAAACAAAAACAAAGTTCCGCAAAGATAAAGCCAAAAATTAAGAACAAAGGAAATTTAAACACTTTACTTTTATATATAAGGGCAAAGGTGAAGGGGAATATGTATATAAAAAATATGATAAACATAAAAATAAAAACAAAGATAAATACATATAAAGAAAAAGATGAGGATNATCGATATTTTTATCGATTTTGTTATCGAAATTGATATCGATACTGTTATTGATTTTGCTATCGATATTTTCGGAACTTATCGATATAATGGTCGATATTTTTATCGATTTTGTTATCGATATTTTGATTGATTTTGTTATGGATTTTGTTATCCACGTTGTTATCGATTTTATTATCGATTATTTAACGATATTTTTATCGATTTTGTTATCGATTTTGCTATCGATTTTGTTGTCGATATTTTTATCGATTTTGTCATCAATATTTTTATCGGTTTTGTTACCGATATTTTTAATCGAGTTTGCTATCGATATTGTTATCGCTTTTGTTATCGATATTTTTATCAGTTTTACTATCGATATTTTTATCGATTTTGCTATCGATGTTGTTATCGCTTTTGATGTCGATACACTTATCGATTTTGTTATCGACTTTGTAATCGATTTTGTAATCCATTTTTTTATAGATCTTGTAATCGATTCTGTTATCGATATTTTTATTGATTTTGTTATCAATATTTTTATCGATTTTGTTATCGAGTTTGCTATCGATTTTGTTATCGATATTATTATCGATTTTGATATCGATTTTTTATCGATGTTTTTATCGATATTATTATCGCTTTTGTTATCGATATTTTTTTCTTAGTGTGTGCTTTCGTTTTTGACTTGGATATGCTCTTAACCATACGACGTATTCTGCGTTTAAATTTAGCGGCTGTATCTCCAATACAGCCTGCAGACCAAGACGAAGGCGCTGGACTGCTCCTTTTTTAATTTTGCTGGCGTCGTACTTTTTCTGTTCAGTCGGCTTTTTTCGGCGGAGTTAACGATTGTTGAATGTAAAAGAAAAGGTAGGGTGATTAACCCTATCAGGTAGCGGGTCTAATAGTGGCACCATTTTCTTCTACCAACCTATACGGTAGGCCTTTTTATTTCCCGTGATGTCGACAAAATTTGGTTTCAGGAAGTTATCTTAGATTTGTTCTTTGGGGTTATGTGAAGTCAAAAGTATTCGCAGATAAGCCAGCTATGATTCAAAACTAGTAAGCCAACACTAAGATTAAGAAAGATTTATTAGTCGCTTCCAACATTTAAATTAAATTATTATTAAAAAGTAAAGCCAGAGATTGTTTTTTCAGGTCTAGGTCTAGGAAATCACTCTATACATATCACATTCCCCACAACATCAAAATGCCGATTTATTGCAAATAAAAAGAGAGATTCGATAAGACAATGTACGCAAAATAACAGTTTTACGCTTCGAATTTCAGGAGCGGATTTACTAGTCCTTATTAAAAAAATAACATGAAAAAATTTTCAAAATTAAAATTGTGTAAAATGCATCGCAAGCATGTATTTTAGTTGGACTCTAACCAATTTAGTACCGAGTTTTGTGTGTATTGGCGGGATCAGGTGAATTTTCCAAAAATTTCATAATTGTCTTATTTTATGCAAAAAATCGACTACACATGCCAACAATTTGCATCCAGTATTTAAGGAATGATCTTAGTTTTTGCATTTTTCGAAAACGCCGTTATATGGGAGGTGGGCGTGTATACCCTCCCATTTTGCCAATTTTCAATATCGACCTACCTTGAATAAAGGGCAACCTATGTATGTAGCAACTTTCTTTGATATATCTCATGTTTAAGCAAAACTCAGCATTTCTTCTAAAATATATGACAAATGTAATGAAATGAATTAAATTTATTTTGCGTTCCTATAGGTTCTAGTAATTTATTCAATAAGCGTTTTTTATTAAGCATTTAGGCGTATTAAATTTTAATTTGCTGCTTTTTGTTAGTACTTAAATAAAACTAAACACGAAATACTAAAAATAAAAACATTAGTGGATACATATGCAAATGCGTTTAAAATTAACTAAGCGTGAATGCTGAGCAAGAGCCACATGGCATAGGGAAGAGCTCATCGCAGTCGCACTGTAGAAATAATCGTTCAGCATACTTATCTGTTTTTTTTTTTAATTCTTTTTATTTGCAAATTAATCAGTTTTATTTGAACTTCTAATGAATTGCAAAGACGAATTCGAGTTTGATAATTCGAGCCGCACAACAGGTTTCGAATGAAAGCAATTTCAAAAAACACGTTTCATATTTTTATTGTTGCCCGAACTTATTTTTTTGGTGTTGTTATATTTTTTCTGTTTTTTTTTTATATTTGTTAATTTATTATGAGAGTACAATCGGCTCACAAAATCTTCTAGAGGAGTAATTATTTGCTTAACAAAATACATAAATATATTTAGGTATAAGTAGGAATAAATATGTATATATATTTATATGTATATATATCTATTGCAAATGAGTATATAATATATATATACACAGAAACTTGCGATACTTGAATGATTCAGCAATTACATATGTACATAGCTGAGTAGAGGACAAGGATTTCCCAAAAGTCACATTTAATTGCCAGCTTTGGCGCAATTCATTAGATGCTCTTCAATTGTTGTTGTGTTAATTCAATTTTGATTTTTGTACTTAACAATGTGTGTGTATAATTGTAAACTTGTTGATTATAGAGTTGAGCGTATTGGCCGCTTAGCAACTGCCTTAGAAAAAGTATGTAATTCGAAATACGTGTATGCATTCATTTGCACGGTTTTGAATAATATTTATTAGTAATATACATACATATACACACGTAAAGTACGGTTACAAACAAAAAGGTTTATAGGTGAACCCACGCTGGAAGTGATACTTTTTCTTCATAAATATTACCTCACTGGCTGCCGAATTTTCACCTCAAAAAATTAGTACCTACAAAGTTTCAGGAATTTTTCAATTTAAAAAATGTAGAGATAAATGCTGAAATAAATGCCAAAAATTATAATGACAAAGTTGAGCATTAAACAATTTTCGTGTCATTACGTTAAAAAAAAATGCATTAACTTCATTTCCACATGGCATTTTTTAAGTTCCTCCAATTTTTTGTCATTTTAATGGCTAGTGGAAATTCGGCATAAGCACTTTAAAAATGGCTTCTCTAAATTAAAAGTGCCTACAAATTGCATGCTTGAAATTGAAAGTAATTTTTTTTTAACATTTCTGTATTCGCAAATTGTAGTGCCTTACCGGTAAGTAGAGCATATACATATGTACTTATAAACGTTTAAAGTCTTTATTTAACTTAGCTTCACCTTAGGTAAGACAACTTGCAACTATATGTACATACATATACATAGTAAAACAGTCGGCATCCATGTAAAATTTCTTTCTAGTTTCCGTTCGCCTAAATTTTCTAAACCGCAAATAAATATTAAAAATGTCTCTCAAGCGCGAAGTTCAAAACTTAACATGACATTAAAATACTTTGAATTAATTTCGTGTTGCAGCCTTAACTTTCTAAAAATTATTAATTGAATATTTCCCTTGTGTATAAAACAAAACGTAGTATTCCATAGCAAGCCGAAGATATGACTAACAAAAAAGGAAAAATCTGTAATTTAAATGCCTCATTGATTTATGTGAAAATTTTTCTTGATCATAAATAGTTAGTATTAAAAAATGGTAAAATAAGCGATTGGGTATTATTATTGGAAGCCTGCTGAAGTGAAATAGAGTTTTCCAATCGAAAAATATTGATTTTCAAGAATGCTATACTATTTCTATGAAAAAGTGTTTTACCATATAAAATACGCGAAAACTTCATGTGTTTTGAGGCAGTTCTAAATATCTTTTTTTTTTTACAAAAAATACGAATATTCTATTTTTCCATTAAGAAAAATGCTAAGAGGGAAAAGCTTAACATTTAGAAGTTTTTTTTTGACCACCCTATTGGGTTCTAGCTGTAGATTCGGTATGCGTAAATGATGCCCTCAATAAAGGTATAATTGAAACATTTTTGTTTTTTTTTATAGCGCTGCCACCTATTAAAATAGAACACATATTTGAAATCGCGATCAAATGGGTTGACATCCATAAAATCGATTTTGCTTGCGTTTTCGCATAATCACAATTAAAGCCCATTTTAAAGCTATTAAGTAATGTATTTTATTTTAGTTTTTTTTGTATTTTGTTCAAGTGCATTGACAATGGCAAAAGATTGTAAATGTTTTCAAGCGTATATTTCAAAGCGCGTGTATTTGAGTCGCGCCTACGCCACAGATATTTTATTATTTTTGTATTTGTGCAACCTTACAAACATTCAAGTGCGTGCATGTGCAACGATTTTTTATCACATCATCATGCACATCATCATACGTACATATATCAATTCATGTAATTGCAATGTACATCTGCTTGTAGAATGCTTTCATTACCAAAACAAACACATTTTTTGTTTGAAACACGAATTGGGTCAATTGTTGTAGTCGTGAAAAAAAAACGTTGAGTGACAAATAAACAGTCATGCGGGAGCATATATGTATGTAAGTACATTAGGGCGGGTCGAAAAACACAACATGTTTGATATGATAATTGTATAGGTCTTAAAAGGTGCCATAATAGGAAATAAGTTCCGGATTTGATCTACACAAGTCACTGGAAAAATTTGAAAAATTGGATTTCCACTCTTATTTTCAATGTTTCAAGCTCATTCCGTAGACTGAAAATATTGTCGCAGAGAATAAGGATTTATTTTTTAGAAAAATGGACTAAAATTGCACCTTTTAAGGCCTATATAATTTTCGTATAAGATATGTTGTGTTTTTCGACCCGCCCTAATGTACATAGTTTATGAATATGTTCATATCTGAAAAGAGTCAATTATATATAAGTAAAGTAATCGTAAGTACATACAAAGCAAGTACATATGTACATAAGTATATACACACCTATACATACATACATATACACATGTTATATAGAAAAGCGCGATGAAGCTGTAAGTTCAGCTAAACAATGAGTAGCCATTTTCGTTATGTGTAAGCCAATAGTTGACTTTTGAAGTTGTAAACAATTTTTAAAACAAGGCTGTGGTTTGCCTAGCTGCTTACTTCGATGTTATATTATGTATTTAGCAAACATGTCTAATATGTACAGTCATGCAAAAAATAATTGGGGCATGGCATTTTGAACAGTTTTGTCTTTCAAATGGCTAAGAAATCGCGTTGCTTTTTAATATTTTTTTGATGATGACGGATGATGCCGTTACTTTAAAAAAAAAAAAAATAATAAAAATTCGAACATACTTAAGTATGGAAAAAAATTTGTGACACCGTCAGCAAAAAAAAAATTTTACAAAAATCAACGCGAATTCTCAGCTACTTGAACTTGCACTTTATGCAGCGAAATATTAATGGGCATTAAAGCTGCATACTGACATTTTTCCGAAAATTCTTAATAGAAGTTTGTTGTTGTTGTACCATTTTTTTTTTAATATTTCTTAATTTTCTACAAAATTTTGAATTTTGGACTTATGTGGGTTTTCTTAGAAAATACGCTGTATTTGTATAAAAAAATAATAAACATTTAACAAACAAAAGAAAAATATCCATAACTGTTGCTATTATTTTTTACATGACTATATGTACTAAGTGTGCATTTGCTAGGTATATGTATGTATGTATGCTGCTAACTGCAACGTTACAAGTCATTAGTGTCAATTATCGCTGATGTTGTTAGAAAAGTTTAACTTTTTCTCAACCACATGTTGATTTACAACTGCAAATATTAACTTTAATGATGATCATTAAGGCCTTAAATGGGTTGTGAAAATATTGACACAAATATTTCAGTTTATTCTGAGAGCGTTCATGAACCAAAGGGAACCTGTGCCATAGTGCTATTGTTCTAACAGGTAGACAAATTTAATGCTGGTTTTTTTTCAGTTTTTTTTTTAGTAAACATTTGCTATGCCAGCAGCCAATTTACAGCTAACAATTTGTTTTTTTATTAGAAAATAACAAAGTGTATGTGCATATGTGTTCGTACAATATTAGTAGGTATGTATATTAATTGCTTGTCCCTGTTTAATATCTGTCTACATATGTACATTAGGGTGGTCTTTGAAAATATCAACATCATGCGACAACGACTTATTTCATTTGTAGGTCGTAGAAAGTAAATAATCAAGGAAAATTTCAAAATTAAAACAAGTGTTGGGTCGCTAACGGGGCTGAAAAAAAATATATATTTCTAAAGCGAAAAAATCGACCATATTTTGACTCAGACTAGTACAAACTCAGCAAGCTTGTGAATTTATGTGAATACGTTTCAATACTGTACCGAATTTATCAGCTCTCAAGTCAATATTTCGTCGAGTTTTAGCGATTAAAAAGCAAACTTTTTTAAACCCTAGTAGCGACGCCTAAATTTTTTTTCTTAACAACAATTTTTATTGAGCTTGAGGACGTTTTTAATGAAAATTATCGTGGAAAAGCAACAACAATTTGAAAAAATTTTAGAAGTGACAGCTAATTCGGAAATCACCACATTTCCTCCTCAGACTTCTTCAGCGGGATTCGAACCGATGATCCCATTTTTTTTTTAGTTTTAAAATTTTCGTGGATTTTTTTATTTTGTTCATAGAACAAAATAACGGGATTCCCCATACAAAATTTTTATGTTCGTATTTTTAGGACCATCCTAAGGTACAAACATATGTACATGTGTGTAAATATGGTCTGTTGCATGCTCAGTTTGCAACATATTTACAATTTTCTCATTTCTTTTTTCTACCCATCTCTGCTAGTAGGCCAATCTCAGACCTATAAAGTTGTGAACTCAACCCTTTTCCGCCACCATTAACGCTAGTCATGCACCGTTAGTTGCCTGTGCTGCGCTGAAAACGCTGGTTAGGCAAATAAGTTGAATAACGCTCTTAAAATGTAGATTGTACGCACGTATGTTCATAGTAAGTATATGTATTTACATTAGGATGCCTCACCAAAAAGTTATGCTATTTTCACCGCAATAGTAAGATTTATTATATTTCAAGACTTCCGCAAATTTTTTTCGGAAATATATTAAGATTTGGGTAAGCTGAACCGATTTGAAAATATCTACCTACCTCCAAAAATTTCTTTAATTTGATTTCGTTGATAACAATTTGAAGCATTTTTATGCAGACCTTCTAAACTAAAACTCCTCTATAATCTTTTGGGTAAAATATTTTTTACAACTAATGTTATTTATAAAACCTCTAGTCAGCTCACGCAAATCTTAATTGTACCGACTTTTTTGTATGGAGATTGATGCTCCCTAATGTACATATTTATATCTTCATATGAGTACCATTGCATACTTTCCAATTTCAGGGTTTTTAAATATAAAATCTAAACTACTCATTGTTATACACCAAAAAATTTTGCTTTCATTCTACAGACTTTTCTTTTTATTTTGATATCCATACTGTTTTTATAAATTGTACTTAATTTTTTTAATACTTTTTTGATGTAATCATATTTTTCTAATTTCAAAATCCTTTTAAAAAATCCTGACGTCAGGGAGAAAAACTAAAAACGCTCTTTTACTATATTTAGCCCATGGTTTCGCGAATATATATATTTTTTTTGTGTGTAAAATTTACTGTCGCATGGTGTTATTTACATATATTTTTTAATGAATTTATGTAATTTCCTCTTAAAATCTCTATTACCTTCGTAAGAGCCAAATTTTATAAAACACTGCTCAACGTCACACATTCATTAAAATTAATGACCTAAAATTATCGAGTGGGAGCATGTGCTCCGTCCACACCCACCGGCTAAGCTAAAGAATATTTTCCATTGGAAATTTTTTCTAACGAATTGGGTGAGCATATCAAGCAAATTTTTTATTGCTTTTTGGTTAAGTTAATTTGATGTCAACCATAATTGTTAATGTTTTCTTACGTATATGTAAGTGATATACTGGTATAAAGATATATATATGTATTTCATTATATACTTACAAGTGTGATTTTGTTCGAAAGTTGAAACCACCTTAGAAGAGTTTTGTGAAATATATCGCACACCGTCTTCAAAAGAGTTACAACTCAAAATAATACGTTTGTCAGAAAATGCGAAAAACTATTTCTTAGCACATGATATTCATATGGGCAAGGGCGACTTTACCTCAGTTTTTTTCAACAAATTATAACAAACATTTGCTTCAGCTTTTTCTGAAAGGTAAATAAAAGCTCTGTGTACATTTTTAGCGTATAATCTCAGAAATGCCAAATTTTGAGTTGTGACTCTTTTGAAGACGGTGTGCGATATGTACATACCTAAGTGGAGCAACTGTGGCTTATAGCGCCGTCAAAATGAATACTTAGCGTGCGTTCCGCCCAAGGATGAAACTGGTAGTTGAGTAAACTATGTATATTTAAGTGTATAAGCTATTAATATTTCTAGAAAAAATTTCGGGCATGCAGTTTTGTACTCTATTCAATTTTAGTATACGGATACTAGTAATTTTTAGCAAAAAAAAAACCGACTTCAACTCCCATATAAAAAAAAATATATATATATATATATATATATATAATATATATATATCTCATGATCCACTGCTCGGATCTCAACCAGATTAGTATGGGACCACCTCTGAGACACTACCTTTCCGATGCAAAATTAGAATTATCGAAATCGGTTGACGTAGTCCAAAGTTATGCGGTAACATACATAAAAAAAAATAAAAAATAAATAAAAAAATATTCCGACACCTGATAACCTCCTCCTTTTTTGGAAGTCGGTTAATAAAATAGCATTGATTTTTTTATTTTTTTGTATTTTTTTTTTTTTTTTGTTGACGGTGCTGCGCATTTTCCTCCATTTTGCAAATTTGAAGTAGCTTTAACTTTGTTGAAGGTATTGCTTATTTCCTCCATGGAAGAACATTGTCGAATATGCTTTTTATAGCACCAAATTCGTAACAGCACCAACAAAAAAAAAAATTGCCAAAAATATGTGCAGGCATTTTTAGTTTATACGCTATTATACTTAATTTCTTGGCCTACAAAAGTGCGTGCTTAGACCTTTAATAAAATTAATTTTGACAATTATGTTATTTGTATAGAATTTACAAAACTGTTAAAATATCATTCAAAAAGGCAAAAATTCCTATTTGACCGATTAAAAAAAAAAATGGGGGTATTCTATTAATGTCCAAAGGAAACGACACCGGAGTTTTCAAAACCAGATTTCGTTTTGATAAAACGACCCTAAATATGAATGTAGGAATATAGAATGCAATGCTATAATACTCGTCAGCGTTCCAACTACCGACATTGCATCTATTTCTATGGCGGTTATTGAGCCATGGTTTCCTGATATCGATGTCTGTACATACCTTGCTCACATTTTCGAAAACTTCGTGAAAATTACTTTCTACATTTTGTGGCTTCTCTTGAAATTCCTGCACAGCATCTTCCGCAAATTCTAGAGCATCGGAAAAGTTTTTCTTTTCTGATTGCAATTGCTTGCTCAAAGGCAAAACTGTGAAGTGCACTGACTGAATTATTTTTTAAACATGAACTTGGAAGTTTGTGTTTCTGATTTATTGTTTTTCCATACTGAAATCCCTTCAAGAACTTCGAAGATTTCTGTCCATATTTTTTATTTTTTTTTTATACCGCTTCGTAACATTGAGCTCATTTTATTTATTAGTTTATTCTTCGATTTTCTTTTTGCAAAAATCATGAAACGCTGCAATAATCTCCTAAACATTACTACATCCTAAGCTGCATTCCCGGCTGAGTTAAAACTATACGGAGCGCAGTGCACACAAATGGCAAGAGGAAACTCCATTCGACTCAGTGGAATTCAAAAGGTACGAACAATCTATACCTGCTGTCGAAAGATACTTCTTGATAACTATCCTGAAATCAATTAGGTGATAAAATTAAAAATCCAACATAACATAAATTTGGCGGGCAATGTTACACAGTTTTCTAAGAAGTCGCCATTACAGTGGGCTTTATTCAAACTAATTTCATCATTATAAAATTCTTCCATTAAATAATAAGTAATTTAGCATCCGGCAACTGCATTAACACCTATGTATACAGGGTGTCCCAGAAGTAACGTGCCAAACTTTAGGGGAAGGTAGGTGGGGGGGTGAGCTCCCTGATAAACAAAAAATTTTCAGGTAAAAGTGTCACCGTTTTTGAAATATTTACATTTTTTCGAATTTAAAAAAAATCGTGCCTTTTCATGTGTTTTCTTTAACTGCAACTACAAACCGGGCAATACTTAGTAAATTTTTTATGTAAAATACTTCCAGATAGTTGCCTCTCCATACTCAAATGCAATGTAGTTAAAATATATTAAGGAACCATCATAAAATTAGGACTATTTCT
>NW_016157330.1:136986-150577 GCF_001687245.7 Rhagoletis zephyria | reverse complement strand
TTTTTTTTCACCCGAGATAGTCAAAGTTGGGGAAGAAAATATCAAAAAGTTAAAAATCCAGAAATAGTCCTAATTTTATGATGGTTCCTTAATATATTTTAACTACATTGCATTTGAGTATGGAGAGGCAACTATCTGGAAGTATTTTACATAAAAAATTTACTAAGTATTGCCCGGTTTGTAGTTGCAGTTAAAGAAAACACATGAAAAGGCACGATTTTTTTTAAATTCGAAAAAATGTAAATATTTCAAAAACGGTGACACTTTTACCTGAAAATTTTTTGTTTATCAGGGAGCTCACCCCCCCACCTACCTTCGCCTAAAGTTTGGCACGTTACTTCTGGGACACCCTGTATATGTGCGCTTGACATCGTTATTTCTACATCGTTATACTACATAAGTACTCTCTCTAAATAAAATAACTGAAAGTATGTTTGCATCTATTTACGAGTATGAACATTGACTACTAAGCCAACAACTCGGCAAATGAACAGTTACAAGTGTCAACTTTTTGTACCCCCACAATGAATCTGTAATTTACCAAAGAAAAGCATTTTTTCCGCAACAAAAGTAGGTTAGGCAAATCTCCGTGTCAGGTTGTCAAATTGTTTGGTGTTTTATTTGGCTTTTACGATGAACGACAAAAATCTTGACCCGTCAACTTTCTAATAAAAACAGTTAAATTCCTGTTAACTACCACTGCAGCAATAGAAAAAAAAACACTGAAGTGACCACTTTAAACCTACTTTTGTATATATAATGGTCCAAGCACACATACCTACATACGCCTATGGCCAACGACAATCGCGCTAGAACAAAAAATTCCACCCGTGAGTGGGTTAAGCTGCGAAGCTTGCGAGTTGCATGCCACAAACAACAAGGTGCATAAAAATCTGAAGAGCTAAAGTGTTAGATAAGTTATCACGCGACTGGCGGCTGGAAAGATAATAATGAATAAGTAATGTTTTGCCACACGCTCGGCTAGCAAAAGCAGCCAGCCAACCAGCCATGCACAGCGCTCTGTGCCGCCCGTCCCGGGACTTGACTACTGCTGCTGCCATTGCGAAATGTGCATCTTCTTTAGTGGTTCATGTTGCAAGAACATTGCGACTGCAAAACCAAAAACAGAAAAAAAAGGCAACGGCAAAGATGCACGAAAAATGTTAACGGCAACAGCAGACACGGCTGCTGGCTGCATTCATAAATATTACAAATACAAAATACATACGTACATACTTAGGTGGGTATGAAGTTGCGAACCCGAATGCCGGTTATCATAAAGCGAGATCAAGCAGGCGTACCGGAGTTACCGCTCTAATGAGCGCATAAATCAAGTGCGCATGCGCGTGGTGGCACAATCACCGTTTGCCATGTTCTGTTGCTCTACAGCGTTATACATAACCGTCAATTGTGAGCGTTTTATTTGTAATTTAGCTGTATATTTTGCACGCCACTGTATTTCGCAAGTAAGAGAAAGGTGAAAAATATTCGTGAAATAGAAGACAACAGCAAATAAATTTGTGCGGCGATAAAGATGGAAATAACGCCATAAGCAACGAACAATTGGCGATACGATTTGAATTATGGATTAACCAAGCTCTGGATTTGTTTGCTGTCAATAAAAAAAAAATAATCCAGAGTGCTACTTTTATTTAATGGCTTGCCTTTTTGGGGTGTTTAAGCTTAGGTAAATTCTATTCCCTCGCTCGACTCTAGTTTAATTGAATCTTGAGAAGAATTTTAAATTATTAACCACTGAACTTATAGTTTTAAATTTAACGAGTACTCTAGCGCATCCAAAACGAGAGCATGGATCAATAATAATAAGACTTCTCCCATCGACTATTATCTGCCGGACGTAGTGCTTGGTAACCCATCACTGATCGGAATGATCGAGCTGATATCCAGCTGGATGACGCACACCAGACTCACTTTTCGAAAAAAAACAGTATCTCTGACGAAAGTGTATAGAAATCAAAGCAAAGTCGGTTGTGAAATATATATTTTTAGCTAAAAAGTCACACTTGACAATGGATGCTAGAAAAAAATTTCTCACCCTACCAGAAGAATCAAAGAACACCGAACAGGAAAAAATGATAGTTTTTCTTTTTTTTTAATCACAGGCTTATCGACCCTCCATCCTAAGCAAGTGCAGCAGAAATACCTGTTCCTTCAGCACAGTTTCTTGTTAAAAAAGCAAGTGCATTATAAAGTTAATCTAAATAGTTGTATGTAAGTATACAACTGTATGTGTATATCTAGGAATATAATAAATTCAATTGAATCTAAATAAACAACCAAATCAGACCCAAGTAAACAATAGAATTTAAATTTTTCAAACGTGAATCTTGAGAAATTTTTAAGCGATTCACTGGCAATTAACTATCATTCTGTTTTTTCCAGCTAGATTTCTTACAAATCATAGCCACACCCACTTTACAAACCTGAGCATTTCGATTAATATTAACTTTTACATAACTTGTAATTATAATCACGTGCAAAATCATTAATGGCGCATTTCAACCCTGAACTTACAAATTCAATTAGCGCGTTTATGAAGAAAGTTCATTCTAAAAACGTTATGCGAATGCCATTATAGAAAATGTGTACACGTGCTCCTTTTTTCTTTTCCCTTCGGAGCCCGACTGCGAGAGGGGTCTCGTTTAGTGGAAACTCGTACGGTGCACAGTGGTGCCTCCCCATACATAGATGAGAGTATTACTCCGAAATTTCGTCCATATGTTTGAATGTGGCTCAATAGATATTCAGTTTATATTCCAGTAGGTATATTACGTCCAAGTAAGAATTAAAATAAAACACCAGATTGACTTTTTTCCTCTCGGTTACCACTTTGCGGTGTTGCGTCCTAAAACCGCTTGGCAGATTATAACCAAATTTTACACACCTACTGCAGACATCCTAGGGATGGCCATAGACTAAAAGTATATATCGAGGGGGCGTGGCACCGCCTTTTGGTACTCATATGGCCGTTATTGGAAAAAGGAGCCTAGCACCTCCCATACCAACTAAAGTTTTTATAGCGCGTATTTCTGGAAGTTTTTGAGGCACAGAATTGGAACTTGGTGGTATGCTAATATAAGAAATATATATATATCAAACGTTATCCGAATTCATACTGTGTATCTCTGGAAGTGTTTGTGGTACAGCATTGGAACTTGGTATGGAGATACATATGTGCTTATATATATGAATAGTTATCCATACTCATAAAGCAAAATGGCGCTATTGAAAAAGAGGGTGTGGCACTACCCATATATACCAAAGATTTTTTGCTGCTTATCTCCGGAAGCGTTTATACATAGTAGAGTACTGGAAGTTGGTAGCGGCGCTTTCATAACGAATATATTGAAAAAGGTTCCGTGATCTCCCAAATCTCTAAAAGCATTTTAGATGTGGTAGTGGAATTTCGTATTGATATTTACCAAAATATCTGAGTGGCACTGCCGATATGATCTAAAATTCTCATGATGCATAACTTTGTAAGAATTTTACGTAAATTGAAGAATTTAAGGTTGGAAATATTAAAAGCCGGGCGTGGAAACTCCGGGAAATATATACGTTTACGCGGCGGATCTCTGGAAATATTTAAAGCTTAAAGGGATTTTTGTCGTTCAGGATTATATAATTCCATAATTTGTATCGCCCTAAATACTTTAGCTCGCTGAAAAAAAATAATAAAACAGCTATAGTAAAATGAGAACATAAATATAATATTAGCATTTTAGAATTATTACGGATTTTCCTATAAAAAAAGTGGGGTGAAACCTGCGGTTATAGGCTAATTCTGATTAAACAAGCTAATTGGGTTCAATGGAAAGGTGCAACATCTTGTTGTTATTTATTTAAATAATTGCATTTCACACGAAAAGGCAGAAGTGGAAAGAAGAACATTTGCTAATAAGCGATTCTCATGAGTGCGCGCCCATACCGAGCGGTAATAATTGAATATTTTATTCAAAAGAAATTCATTGTTTAAAGCGAAGGGGAAGTACTCGTAATTGGTAATTGGAAGAACAGTAAAAAATTTAACCGTTCATACGGCACATAGCATAATCAAAAGATAAAAAAAAATAAGATGTACTAAGAGGTTGCATACAACACAATTCTGTACGCAAAAAAACTATTTATGCTACGTAGAGTGTGCAGATATTGATAAATACTGATGCATTTAGGTACCTATGTATGTACATTAGACCGTACAACTTTACAAGCAAAAAAAACGTTCGCCGTGCACCTGTACGTACACATAAAGCATTTTTGCAAAATGTTTTTTTTTTTTTGTTTTTTTTTTTCGGTGAAATTTACGTTCGCCAAACAAAAAAACTTTTAAATAGTTCATTTGCTGTAATCGAAATACTTTCTTAGCAAAAGTTTGATGCGTTTCGGTGAGCTTTATTTTACTGCTATTAGGGTGATACGTTAGTGGGATAAGAACTGAGATCTGTTGGGAAAGTATTAGAACGGGGCAATTGAGGTCAATGAACTTTGGTGCAAAAATATGTTCCTCAAGACAAGAACATTGACATGCCATGCCTTCAAATCCGAATGTTAGTGCCGAAGATATGCCAAAAAATGTAAATAGTAGACCCCTGTTCGGCAACAAAAAAAAAACGAAATTACAATGCAAAAATACTTTAAATTCGAAGGATACGGCGTATTATTTTCTGGTACGGTCTAATGTACATGCGAATGTATGGCTCACGCTGCACGCTGAGCAAAGAAGTATAACAGTTGTTCAGTTGTGTTATTAGGTGTAAGAAAAGTCATTAACAGCGAAGCAACTTCAATGCCGTTAAAATATATTTTTCAACATTTGTAGAGGAAGTTGCAACTGCAGCGCCAATGAATTCGATATACTTATGTATAAGTATATACATATGAAAATGCCAAACGTTTGATAGAAGATACATACGAGCACATATTTGCGGTTTTTTAATTCAATGAAAATTTATTTTTTTTTTTAGTAAAATTTTTCTGTGGTTAAATGCTTTGTGGATTATGTGACTTAATGAAACGGAGGTCTCAAATTCAATATTTAACACTTCCTATGAGGTCGTAGGTGCATGTATGTGTACAGTGTTATACTCACATGAAGTAATGTGAAGTTATATTGAGGGCTATTGAGAGAGATAGCGGAAGTAGCAGTATAATTAGATAAAATCGTAGATATACCGAGGGTCAATGCACGTTGTTGCGGATTGCAGTGTCTATATATATATGAGATAATCTCACGATTTGTTGTTTTTTAGTGTCACTTCCTTCTATCACCAGAAAAAAAAATCTAAAGCAATCTACTTGCATATAGTATTTCAATCAATTGAGTTCAAAAAAAAATAAAAATCAAGTATTTGAACCATTTTTGCCTTAAAACGTTTATTTTGGCGTAAAAGTATCGAAATTACTCATATTTTCATTTTCGCTCGAAAAAATCATAATTATTATTTTTTTTTCAATAACTTTGGGAAGTTTTCAAATAGCATGTTCATATAAGAAGCTAGAGACGTTGGCACAAAATACAAAGTATATGTGAAGTTTCAAGAGTGTGCCACCAAATTTAAAAATGACAGCATGCAGAATATCTGTAGCAACCTTTTTGTAATTTTGAAATTTTATGATTTTTTTTTTAATTTTAATAAATTAAGATACTTCAAAATGCTAAAATTAAGCGATGAAAATTTTCTTCTTGCCAAAACGAAAGAAACTAGTTTAATAAAGTGTGCCACCAAATTTAAAAAAAAGATTAGAATGAGCAAAAGATGACTATAATTTGAGAAACTACAATTCCATTTTTTTAATTTTTATTGACACACTCGAAATTCATTCTAAAATTGTTATATACATGAAGAAATAAATACATATTTGCTTAAAAAATACTGTATAAAAATTTTGCATGCCAATATTTAATTACTTTTAAATTACATATATCACTTTTTAATTAAGCCAAACGAATAAACGTGTTAGCTGACTGTGTATGGTTATATAATCGCGAGTTGTTATTTTTACTTTTTTTTTTAGTATAACTATTTTAAGTTTTCGTTAAAATACAATTTCGCGATGAAATATTGTTCCTTATGCAAAACTGAAGAGAATGCATTGTCTAAGATAAGTGTGCCACTATTTTTGAACAAAAACACGTTAAGGAAAATTTGAGCCCACCTCCGGAGTAGATATTTTTGCATTGCACTTATTTCTCCGTATCGGTAGAATCTATGCGAAGGCAAGCATATTGGCTTACAAAACATTACTTACCATAGAGATTCATCTGAGGCAGAAATCAACCTATTTCGAAACCTTATTATCAGCCTGGAAAACGGAAAAATTAATTCCAGATGCTAATTTCTGATGTATTCACCAATCAAGATGTTTCGAAGTGTTTCGAAGGCGCATAGAAATAGCTGATATTAGGTAAAGCCAGACAAGTAGAGAAAGGTTTAGAAGACGAGTACTTAATCTTTTACTAAAAAATTAAATTTGTTATGCTATGTTGTATAACATGGTAACTAAACTCCTCGCAATCTGGTGGAGAAATATTGCAAGATTTAATTTTTATAAATTTTGTTTTTAAAATCAATTTTGATCGTTTAACTAAAAATGGAATAGGCAAACATTCATTAACTGAATTAATTTGAACATTCTCGTTAATGGATATGCCATAAAAAAATTTAGTCTACCCGATTTAAATTATTCAAGCCGTGTATGTATGTATTAAGAGCGAAAACTATTAGTCGTGCGCTGTGTGACCAGGACCCTATTGCACCAATGACGTATCATTAGCATTTTAGGCAATTATCGATGTTGCGCAAAGTTATGCGTTTCACTAACTTCATAAAAGAAAGTCACTTGGGTAGTGATAGGTAAAATATCTATCAAAGTCATTGACAAGTGTTTCCCGAAATGTTTAAATGCTAAGCGAAAAGATCTTAGCAAATTTTGGGTACGAGGAACCTGAATCTGCAGTTCACATTTACCAAAAAAGACAGTACGCGTTGGTGCAATAGGGCCCAGATTTGCCTTTTTGAGGCAAGATTTAGCTATAATGTATATTTTTGCTCCAGCTTCGGTATTTAAGGCCTAGATTCATGACTTTTTTCTGGCATTTTTTTTTTTTTTGTTAATGTCACTTTTTTTTAATAATTTTCATTTTTTTAGTACACTAAGAAAAAAAACGATTTTATGGAAATGTTAAATCTTTCGGTGAACTATCCATATATTCTTATAGTTTTTTTTCCTTAGGAAATTTGAGCAGCCAAGATGAAATATTATGTAATTGAATTGTAATGGTAAATTGTTACAGCAAAACAAATGCGACTGAGTAAATATGTTGCTTTTGCCTAAAAAACCAGTATGCAACACTTTTAGGCAGGGCGATCGGCGTAGCCAGAATGAAATTTAGGGGGGGGCTCGACCCTATTAAGCTGGTATTTCAGGGTACTATCTTATATATATATATAAGGAAAATTTGAAAGTTAGGGGCGGGCTCGAGCACCCCCCTGCACCTACCTGGCTACGCCCATGGGCAGGGCCTAACATTTCGAAGTTGAATTAGGTGACCTTCCCTTAGCTCTTGCAAGCCCACATGACAATAGTTAAAGCACTTACTTTTTTTTTTTGCGAGATAGAAAAATCCCGTTATACGCAAATTGGCGCATTTGTGAGCGGATTTTCTTTCACTAAAGAAGCTTGTGTTCCAAATTTCAAGCCTCAAGGTTAATTTTTACGATATATGGCAAGCTTTTTCCTGATTTCTCCCACTGTGGGGCGTTTAATCTAACGGTTGGTTCAGCACCGCAGCACAGCGTCAGAAAGAAAGAGGGCAAAAAAAAGAAAGAGGAAATGAGAGAAATATCGAACGTCTTAGGCATTTATGTGAGTATAGCGCGCGTTGCCAAAGATTGGCGCTAGAAAATGCAACGCTTAGCGCTTCAATTTAGAAATGGCTATCATAGTCGGCGGCGGTCAATTGGGGTCAATTCGACGTCGCTGTTGACTTTGTTGTTTTTCGTGTGCTTTTGCTTGTTGCATGTGTTGCCATTATCGCTCTGCGTAATTGTCATTGCCGCTTTGTACGAACCAGTTTCGCAGATGGTTACAATACTCTTCCAAAAAAGATAGGTATGTAAATACGTAATGTAGTTAAAAAGATGCTAGTATAGATATGCATACATACATTAGGGTGGTCCCAAAAAAAAGTAAAGTCCGAATTTTTATCCCCCTTGGATTGTTCTATGCCGAAAATCTCTCAAAGCGCTCAAAGGTTTACTTGTATTTTATATGAGAACAAACCATTTTTCATAGAAAAGGTATATAATTATTTTAAATCAATATTTTTCGATCAGTGATTTTCAATAATAATACGCAATTGTTTATATAAGCTTTTTTTGTAATAACTATTTTTTATAGGTCAAACAAAGCCCTCAAAAAATTCAGTGGGAGCAACCATAAAACGTTAGTATTAAAAAATGGTTTAATAAACAATTAGGTATTACTATTGGGAGTCTCCCGAAGAGAAACAGAGTTTTCGGATATACATATACATATACTACTTCAACGAAATATTGTCTTTTTCCCCATATAACTTTGAGCGCTTTGAGCGCCCTCTAAATAGTTTTTTATNAGAAAAGGTATATAATTATTTTAAATCAATATTTTTCGATCAGTGATTTTCAATAATAATACGCAATTGTTTATATAAACTTTTTTTGTAATAACTATTTTTGATAGGTCAAACAAAGCCCTCAAAAAATTCAGTGGGAGCAACCATAAAACGTTAGTATTAAAAAATGGTTTGATAAACAATTAGGTATTACTATTGGGAGTCTCCCGAAGAGAAACAGAGTTTTCGGATATATGTACATATACATGTACTACTTCAACGAAATATTGTCTTTTTCCCCATATAACTTTGAGAGCTTTGAGCGCCCTCTAAATAGTTTTTTATTTCAAAATAAAAAAAAAAAACAGTTTAAATTTTTTCGATATAAAATAATCGTAGGGGGGGGGGTGAGCGCGTTAAATTTCTGACTTTACTTTTTTCACTTGAATTTTTGGACCACCCTTATGCCACTTTTGGGATAGGCGCAGATGACTACTAAATTTTTCTGATAAATATTTAAATTTATTGCACCTATGTATGAATATAATTCGTGACTACTTCCAAAGTGCTTCAAAATTGATTTCGTACTTGTCACGTAAGCTGAACGATTTGCTTAGTTGACATCTTATGAGGCGACTTTATTCAGAGGAGCCCAACACAGAAGAAGAATAACCAGTTAAAACGGTATCTCACCCTATACGGTCGATCGGGCGGTATTATAAAATCACTAACTAATTCCAAACACTAGTTAGCCGTCCGAAAATATACTTAACGATATTGCCGTCGTATATCGGTACTGCAGGGTAAGGAGGTTTGGCATGCTAAAGTCCCAGACATTATTAAAAAAAAAAACAAAGATGTCGCGTTTAACTAGGTGCATCTTAATTTGCCTAAAAAGGTGATTTAAAAAAAAAAATAGCAAAAACATATTTTGTTCTTAATTGCGATAAATTTATTGCGAACACTTACTCGAGTAAACAGCAGCACCCTGCACAGCGACAATTGCATTGACCATGGCCAACAATGACAAAATTCCGACAAATGATATACGAAAAGTTGATACAAAATTTTTATTTTTTATTTCACAATTTGGTGTATTTCGGTTTCGTTTACGTTTTTCAATATCGAATTGAGTGCTATTGTCGTCGTTCATATTATACAGCCGGTTTTTATCGCTGCTGTTGTTGTTGTCGTCGTAGCTGTGGTAGCTGTTGCTGCGATGGCAGCAGCTGTCACCCAACAAAAGGCGTCGAGTAACCATTTTTTGCTATTTACTTTGCTTATGTATTTTATTATTTGTTGTTTAAGCACTTATTTTTTTTTTATTTCTTGTTTCTTCTTTGTATATTTTGCTGCTTCTTATTTTTATATGTGCCTACTCGTACATGGGTATGCAGGTATGTTGAAATTTTTACAGACACTCAAGACACTGCCGTTTATTTTTTGTTCCGTTAACCAATTAATTAAAATTGCAAATTTTTACATTTTCGTAGTAAAATATAGCAAAAAATACTTTCGCAATGTTGCTTTGGAGTAGTTTGTTTTTCGAATTTCTGCTTTGACAATATATATATATTTTTTTTTAATTTCCAATCAAAAATGCAAAGTTTGTCGGTGTAGGCACTTTGTTTTTGTTGTAACGGTTAATTTGCAATGCAGCTTTAAGCAAATTTCGTTTGAATTATTAACAAGTAAACTTTTAATATTCAAAAGCTTACAGTGCTTTCACATGATTAACACAAAAAAACAAACACACGATTTGTGTTGTTAAAAATTAATAGAGAAAAAAATCATGTAAAAAGTGTGCAATTTTAGCAGGTAATCCACAAGTAATTATCACTTTTTTATCATTTCATTTTCATAATTTCGCACTTTAAACAGTTATATTCGACTCGCATTGTACGAGTAAATTTATGTCGCAATTTACAAACACAAATTTTACTTTCAAAAAAATTTTCGGTTTGCTTGGCGTCCAGCATTCAAAGGCCGGAATCGCTGCTGTGACGATTCGTCGCCGTCGTCGTCTTTGCTCTGTACGCCGTCAACGTGTTTCACCTCCGCTCAACGTTCGCTCGCGCCGAGTATCAGATTCCAACTGAGCTCACCTTTTCGACGATCACTAATACTGCCAGCTGTTGATGGCAGCAACAAACAACTGGCACTACACAACAAGCACTAAGTAATGAATACAAACCCGCAAAAGGTAAATACGGAGTTAAACGAGCGATGTACATACACGTGTGTATGTATGTATGTATAAACCACACTTCACTTGCGCACACTCAATCCTCTTAAGCTAGCGTACGAATAATCACTGATCTTGTCTTAAACAACTTCATAATTGCGATCACGTTCGTACCAGCGATGGAAAACAAGATTTTCCAATAGTACCTAATTTTAGGAGGAAGCATCGAAAGCCTAATCCCAAAAACCGTCAGTGTGAGACTCTAACCCACTAAACCTCCTGTCGTCTATGTACCGACCCCCCTGGTACCACTGTTCATTATGTCGTCGGGAGTTGGTTGAGCACAAAGCTCTACGTTCGTTACTGTTCACATGATTCCACCTACGGTTCGTCTGGGTTTGGTATTAAACCTACCCTTGGTATTTTACAACTAAGATGTTCGTTTCTAAGTCAGTAATGTCCGGATGCAGCAATGTATTGCTACTTATACGATTTTTTGAGAGGTTCGCCCCCTTCATGCTGAAACTTTTCAAGCCAAGCGGGACTTTTATCTGGTCTGAGCCATATAATATGATGTGTGTGTGCGTCTTACATCGTCTGTCCTGCTTGCCTACGCTTCACTTGCTTGCTGTTGCGGAGTTGCTGTGTAACCAGGGCAAAAGTGGCTTTACATAAATTCCTTCCAATCATATTGGCTCTGCAACTGTAACTACGCTTCCGAGACATTAATTGAGCTTTCCTCTCTGAGTGCTGAACCGGTGGCATGAAAGGAGTACGTGGTCAGTAGTCGCCGTATGGATTGATTTCATTCCCAAAGCGATGGAATAGGCCTTAAAGCATCCATGAACACTAAGGACTTGTGTTAGGTAGAAATCTACCTCAACGTGCTGTCTTTTTATCCATATATCGATATTAGGGATGAGGCGATTTGTCCACCTGCCTTTTGTTGCGCCATCCCACCTAGCTTGCCATTGCGTCATGCTGTTTTGTCTAAATTATGACTTAGCTTTCCTTTTTTCAACTGCTTCTCTTGTGTCAAAAGATCAAGTGGAAGTGTCCCGAAAATACTTGTTCTGTATGCAGAGCATACTTTTAGTGCGCATAGGCGATAAGTTCATAACCTAAACCTACTATGAGCGTTTAAATGTGTCCACCCAAATGGTTCCTCCGTACAAGAGTATGGATGTAACAACTCCTGCAAGTATTAGTATGTACTGCTGTTTCGCCCCCAATTTTTGCCATCAGTCTGGACAAAGACGACGTCGCTCTTGTCGCCTTCTCGTTGACGTAGTTATGATGATCTCGTAAGCAAAGGCGATGATCTATTAATACCCCGAGGTGTTGTAGTGGTAAGCAGTGCGCGCTTTCACTCATCAGCACCTGGGTTCAAGCCCTGGTCAAAGCAATATCGTAAAAAAATAGAAAAAGGTTTTTTCTTAACAGCGGTCGTCCCTCGGCAGGCAATGGCAAACCTCCTAGTGTATTTCTGCTATGAAAAACAGCTTCTCATTAAAATACAATCGCCGTTCGGTGTCGGCGTAAAACTGTAGGTCCCTCCGCTTTGTGTGACAACATCAAGGCGCATATGTGTAAGCGCCAATCTATTATTATGATTATTATTTAACGTGGGCCTTAAATGCCATTACACCCGCTCCGGCAGTTAGTGTTACACCTTTCACTTTTGAATTTTCTTCGCCATGTCACAGTTCCTCAATTCTGTACCTAACGTTCAATGACGGTAGGAGTTAAAGTCGCACACTAACGAGTTTAGGCTTTCGATGCTTCCTCGTAAGAAAAATCAGCTCCTACATGTAGAAGCCAGCCCCTCACATCCGTTTAGTGGCTTCGTATGTCATTAAAAACGCTGTTTCACGACTTTGTCCATAACATATGTAAATCAATAAATATGCTGCTTTCATTTATTTCACCGTTAATGCCATTAAATATGACGTAATGAAAACCTGCCTTTGCTCAAGCTTCGAGAAGTAAGATTAGTCTAGCGTTGAACGAGAAAAAGTCAAACTTCTCTCTAACAACAAACAAAGAGTCGGTGTTGGTTGATTTTTCCGACAGGGTGGTAAGATGATTTATTTTGGAACGAATTTCCGTCATCCCTTGTCAAGTTTGGTTTGCAGACAAACCGGTTTCGGCGTTGTGCCATCTTCAGTGTCATTTTTCGTTCTGTCTGGTTCGAGATTTGTCCCTAATTTATGTTCATTTATCTTAGGTAATGTGATTTTCGTCGATGATTATATTTTCTAGGACGTTTAGTCGTTGGCCTTTATGTTGTACATGCAGTAGTTTCGCTGCCTTTCTTATTTGCGTTGGTGAACATTTGTTGTTAAACATGTGGTTAGCAAAATTTGACTCTGGTATTGCGCTCGGTTTCTGTGTCTTTTTGTTATAGTCTCTTATATGCTCGCGGAATCTTGTTTTTATTTTACGTCCTGTTTGACCTATGTAACTATGCTGGCATTTGCAAGTTAGTTTATAGACTCCTTGTTTATCCAATGGATCTTCTTGATTTGTGGTGTTCCGTAGTATCCGTCCCACGTTGTTATTTGTTCTGAATGATGTGCGAAGGTTGTGTTTCTGGAACAGCTTTGCAAGTTTGTACGTTGACTTTCCAGTATAGGTTAATACCGCCCATTTTTTGTTATTGTTTTCTTCTTTGTTTGGCTTTTTGTTTTTGTGCTCCCTTCGGATTTCTTCTACCAGATCTCTTTTGTATCCGTTATTAGCCGCTATGGCATATATTGCGTTCAGTTCTTTGTTGTATCCTTCTTTTGTTA
>NW_016157330.1:86982-136961 GCF_001687245.7 Rhagoletis zephyria | reverse complement strand
GGAAATATACAAACTAAAAACCTTCGACGGCAAAATAATAAACGAACAAACAAATACCGCATCGGATGTTATATTCGAACCCTTAAAATTGATTTACGAAAAAAAGAAAAATGACAACAAAACAACAGGCATGGACACTCCGAACACACCAAAAAGCACCACCAGGGCAAAAATCACTGACTTTTACCTACCTGCAGGCAAAAACCATACAGCGACAACATAATGCATGTTAATATCGAAACAGCGAAGATGAACCTATTACCTGCTTCAAAAAATGGGCACCATGGCATCGACTTAATCATCGACGAAAATCACATTACCTAAGATAAATGAACATAAATTAGGGACAAATCTCGAACCAGACAGAACGAAAAATGACACTGAAGATGGCACAACGCCGAAACCGGTTTGTCTGCAAACCAAACTTGACAAGGGATGACGGAAATTCGTTCCAAAATAAAACAAAGAGTCCTTGCTGATCGGGAGAGCATGGCTTGTGCCAGCATAAATAGCACTACTATTGTCAGTTTGTGATCGACCAAAGCATAACTCTTGCCAACAGGCCTTTATTTTGATGTATTGTGGAACGAACCGGCGTTGTACCAAATTTGACAAGGAATTACGGAAAATCGATCCACAATATATCATATTCCAACAACGAAAATGAGAAATTTATTTTGGCTTATTGGAAAGTAGAGGTATTCGAGATCTGCAAAGAATACCAAAATTTACCTTTACAACGATGTCAGTTGAAATATGTCTTTCGGTGTTTTCGTGATACCCTGGCGAGAAGAAATTCTTGGAAAATCAAATTTATGCATTGTTAATCTACTGAAAATTAGAATTTTATATTTGTACCGAATGTACTTTCAAGTTACAAAAGTGTCAAAAAAGTAGAATGGGTACCTATTTTTCCATCACTGCTTCGTACTCAAATATATGTACCTATGTATGCAGTACGGGTAAATCTTGTTCAACTACCCAAGCGGATAACAATGACAATGATGATCATCACCATTGTGGGCCGACGATCGTCGTTATTACTTTTATTGGATTGCTCATTAACTGCGCTCACACGCTGGAGACGGCATGTGGAGTATGATAGCTCTACAGAGTGATTTTAGTTGGAGACTCTAATGCTTGAAATACAATACCGGCGAACGGCAAACTTCGCCGAATTGGGCGATGCTGTCGTTCACCGTTCGCCCAACTATTTCGCCTACTTAAACAGAATTAGAGCGGTAGCGAAAACAGCTGATCCCATTTGGTCGCCTTTATAATTTGGGTGACCATATTTAGAAAAAACTAAACCATATTTAGAAATGAGGAAATGATAACAAATATAAATGTAAAACAAAGAAAGATTATTATAAATAATTTGTTTCAAGCCAGATTTAACGAATCCACAACTATATTTTTCAAACAACAAAAAAAAAATCGTGTTTAGGTTGTTTTCTTTTTAAACTTTGAAAGCACAAAACAAATACGGCCACCTTTGGCACGCACAGCTGTCATCGCCCAGCAGAGCGATAGAAATAAATCTATCGCCATGAAACGCCGCCAAGCGAACTTCGCATTTCGCTTTGGCTGTGTTCAATTTCATATGCTTGCGGGTGTTCTAATTTTGACAGCGCGAATTTCGCTGTGGTGAGTTCGCCGTTCGCCGGCATTGTATTTCAGCTATAAACGTGAATATCGCTCGCAAGCTGCATTTTACTAAAGCGCCAGAGCAAACTACTGATGCTCTTCCTTTGCTAGTTCATCTAAGAGAGTTAGCAGATTTCCAATAAAGAGGGAAAGATTTCACACGTTTAGCGATGTGTTCGTGCCGGCATTACAGTACTTGCCAATGAAATAATTATTAAATAAATAACTTTTTTTCTAAGAATTAGGTTGATCTTTGGCGGCGAGTATTCCCAGAAGTTATGGGAAATTAAATAGGTTTTCTCCCTCGAAATGCATGTGTACACACATATGAGCATTAGGGTTGTCCAAAAAAAATTAAAGTTGGAATTTCAATGCTCTCACCCCCTAGGATTCTTTTATTCCGAAAACTGTTTAACCCCTGTTTATTTTTTTTTATTTGAAAAAAATAGATATATTTAGAGGTCGCTAAAAGCGCTCACAGTTTTTCATGTACATATCCTGAAGCATGACAGAGTTTTCTGATCCAAAAATATTGATTCTCAAGAATCCATTTCCACAAAAATTTTTTTCCCCATGTAAAATACATGGACAATTTTAAGCGCTTTAGGGGACCTCTAAATATGTTTTGATTTCAAATAAAAAATAAGGATATAATTTTTTGTAAGCATTAAAATCCCGACTTCTGGGACCACCTTAATGTTCATACGTTATATATATATTAGGGTGATTGACTCGGTTTTTCTAAACCGGTTTCCGCCGTTTTTTGACCGGCTTCCAAAAAAGGAGGAGGTTGTCAGTTCGTCGGAATATGTTTTTTTTTTTTATTTTTTTTTTTATGTATGTTACCGCATAACTTTGGACCGCGTCAACCGATTTCGATAATTCGCATCGGAAAGGTAGTGTCTCAGAGGTGGTGCCATACTAATCTGGTTAAGATCCGATCAGTGAATCATGAGATATATATATATATATTTTTTTTTATATGAGTGTTGAAGTCGGTTTTTTTTTGCTAAAAATTACTTGTTTTTATATCAATTGGCGGTTTTTTGAAATCTTGATTTTTTGAGTGTTGAATAAACCGTTTTATTTTTATTAAACAAACCGGTTTTTTAATTTCAGACAAATCTTTACCCCTCAATAGTTATTTTTAAGTTTTTTGAAGTTTTCAAGGCATTTTTCAGATTAAGGGAGTCCCGTAAATAGTTTTAAAATTATATGTATCCTAGGTTATTTGGGGATGAACAGTATATAATATTTGATTTCAATAAATTAAAAAAGATTTTTTTGGCAGAAGTACGTTCGAAGGTTTGCCATTGTCTGCTAAAGGGTAACCGCTGTTTGAAAATAACTTTTTTTGATGTTGCTGGGACCAGAAGTTGAACCATGGGCCTCCCGATGGCACTAGGCACATCTAAACACTCGGCTTAAGGTCGCAAATATATAATAATAAAAAAAAGTGAAAATAAGACCAAACATGAATTTTCCGCTGATTTTTATTTGTTTTACTTTTGATACAGAAAAAATACCTTGAAGTTCTTTTGCTTTGCTCTTTTTTAAATAAGAGCTATCTTAACAGTTAATAGTTTTACTTTAATTTTCGATCATGACTTCCTCTTTATGAGAGCTATGCAAAATAAAACCGGTTTATCTGGTTTTTTCTTAATTTCAAAATTGGTGACCGATTTTTTTCAAATTGAAATTTGTCGAATAACTCTAAAACCGGTTTTTGAAAAAAGGCGAATATTTCGAACACCCTAATAAAACATACGTAATTAGCCTAGCGCTAATGAAAGTATAGATTGTTGAGAGAACTTTTGGTTCTTAAAAGAACAAATAAATATACTTCATGCGCTTCTTGCAATCAAACCTACTTTACAACCTCAGCAATATTTTTAAGTTTTGTAGCTGGCTACATACGTTGGCCACTGTGTTCGAGTGGTTAGAGATGCGCTCCACTACCACTCGGTAGAACCAAGGTTCGATTTCTGGTCCGAGTAACATCTAAAAAAAAATTGATTATACATCTTACTGGTCGTTCCTCGGCAGGAAATAGCAAGCCTCTGAAAAAGCTTCTCACAAAAGTCATTTGCTATTCGGCATAGAGTTTTAGTCCTAGATTTACTTACGAATAAATCGGCGGGGGTTTTTTTGGTCTCAAACAGCTCAGCTTTGGGAAGGCGCCTAGGAAAGAGCCTAGCCCTCTTAAACGTAGAAAGGGCAAACGTGTGCCGATCATTTTTTAGAATTTATACTCAATATTATATACAGTGACTCAAACAAGTGACCACGTGTTGATTTTTTTAATATTCGTAATGTCTTTCGAGCCAAATTTTTTTTTTATTTTCAAATAAAAATACCGCCCAAGCTTTAACCAAAACCATATAAATCACCGCTCTAAACTTAATAAAACTAATTAGGAAAATTCAATAAATTTTCAACTTATAAATGTGTATCTAATGAAGTGTAAGTTTCAACCGGCTAAAAAATTGCGTTGATTTCTGAGATTTGTTTTTTTTTTTTTGAAGACTGCTTTTGTGACTTTTTTTATAACATAGTTACGGTGACCATAAATATGAATTGGAAATGCAGGACAACTTTTCAAAAAATATACCTAAATACATATCGTCACCTGAAATGCAACAAAACGTAACAACATCGTAAATGAAAGGGAAAAATTTGTGACTAATATTTAAATTTTTTTTTCATAAAATGATGTAATTTGATGAAATCCATCATATAAATCAAAAAGTGTGTTTTGAATTTTTTATTAGTTATGACTTTTAGCATTTCAACGATGATGTTTGTTACGCTTTTGCATTTCAGTTGACGATACAAGTATAGAAATTGGATTAATAATTTAAAAAATATATACTTTTTTTCTTTGTTATTTTTATACTACGTATGTAAATACATATGAATGTATGTAAACTTTGAATATAAATCACATTTTCTTCATTGGTATTAATCTTTTTTAATGAATATTTGTAAAATTATAATACAACATATTATAATTACACTAGTTTACACGAGAAATGAACCTCTGTAAAATGGTATTTTCTAGGCAAACTTTGGGTCGTTGAACACGAAAACAATACCCATTTCTTCAAAGAAGCGTTTTCGAGATATTCACAAAACACTTTATTCGTGAATATCTCTTTAATCGACTTAAACGACCTACAGATCGACAAGTATTGATGTTCCCTTTACAAAAAAAAACATACATAATTTGTGCAGAATGTACCATAACGTCTACATTTCTCATCGGATTTTCATTACTTAGGCTCAAAGTTTACTGTATTGATTTCACTTTTATATCGAATTTTAAAAATAATGTAAAATAGAATCAACTAAAAGTGTGAAATTTTCACAAATTATCGAAAATTTCACTTTTTTCGACTTGGTCATTTGTAACACTTTTCATTGAAATCGGCACAGGCTAAATGTTTTTCTAAGAGGCACATCGACAACTTTCGAACTGTTGGGCCATTACGTTGATTAAACTCNTAAGAGGCACATCGACAACTTTCGAACTGTTGGGCCATTACGTTGATTAATATTGACGAATAGCTCGGAAAAATACAAAAAAACTCGTTTTTCGAGAAAATCTCGAAAACGCTTCTTTGAAAAGAAAATTGCGTATTGTTGACGTGTTAAGCGAACCAAAATTAGCTTGGAAAACGTTTCTTTCTTAGATTCAAGCGATAAATCAAAATTTTTAATGCAGTGTAACTGGGATTTTTGAAGCTGGTGCTCATTTTGTAGTCTCCCATTGTCTATGGCCTTACAAAATTTAGAACGCATTGACTTGTTGAAGCTTCAAAATCAGCCTCATCCTCATGTTATTAGTTATCGACATTGCTTATATGTTGATAAGTAAAGGACTCCCGCTTTTTATTTTAAAATATCGAATAAAATGCGGGACAAAGGCAGGACACCTGGAAAAAATCAGTACATTTTGAGGTTTTTCTGTTTCGAAAAACCACGCAGGACAGACCTTTGAATAACAGTACGGTCCTGCAAAAAAACAGAACGGATGGTCACCGTAAACATAGTGCAATTTACAAAATTGATTGATTTTTTGAAAATTAGTTGCGATTGACATACCGTACCGCATTTTATTTCATAAGAAATTCATGGCAAAAGTGCAACAATCCGTCACCAAAAAATTCTCAAAAATAAACGGAAATTTTCAACCGTTTTAAACTCGCACTTCATCAGACTAAAATTGTATGGGCTATAAAACTGCATACCCAAAAATTTTCTAACGCTTCAAATTAAAAAGTCGAAATTTTGATGAAAATTTGTTGAATTTCCCAAAATTTTGTACAAAGTTTGAAACTGCAGTGGTCACTTGCTTGAGTCACTCTATACATATGTTTTCATTTTCTTGCTAGAATTTGTAAAATTTGTAATCACTAAGTCATAAATTATAATTACTAATAATTATTATTACTTTAATACATATGGATGTATATTATAACACGTGCGTTTAGGACCCAACAAATAGCAATAAATACATTTTTTACTACTAGCGTTCAAAGTTTTTTATCTTTAGCTGCTTTAGTATGTACATATGTAAATACATCAAAAGAAACCACAATATACGACCAGCGCTCCACCAACGCTCCGCCAACGATAACAAAATACAGTCGAGGCGATTCTCAGTTTACCCTGTCAGCCACTCACCCGCCTCCGAACGAACTGACAATTCATTTAGTCATCCAGCGCGCTTTTCACACCTACCGTCCGTGCCGTGGATCGGAACGCTTTGCATAAATGTATATGCAAATTTTGCCTCCCAAACTAAATATTAATTGCGCATGCGCAACGTTGCGCGGCTTGAATAAAAAATGAAAAAATAATAAGTAAGCTTAAAATCTCGGTTGGTTTCTGAACCAGTTGTTGTGTACTTCTGATCAACTAAACAATTAAGTGCCGTTTTCTCATGTAGGTCTTAAAATTTACCTTCCATATTTTCAGAACAAAATTGATGTTTAAAGGGCAGATAAATTTTAAGACCATTTACTATCTCGTATAAAGACGTGGACGTTCGATATTTTCAACTGCGCAGCTTCCCCCAGCTATTGGAACAGCGTGATACCAAATGTTTCAGACGCCTTCTCTAGAGAGCATAAGAAATGGTGAATCGATTACTCCTCAGCATTGGTGCTATGTATAGCACAGTGCCCTGTGATGACACCGGTAAGAGCCCTTACTGCAGATTTGTTTAGTGTCAATATTTTCTCAGTACCATTCTTATTGAGGGTTGGCCACAAGCATCTTGAGATCTCACAATCGTCCCGATTGATCCAAAGTCATTAGCTACGGCCGTCTTCTCTATGGAAAATATCTCCGCCTAAAAGACACGGCAGTTAATAGGCAGTTAATAATAGGTTTGCCTTGTTTCAAGGTCCTTGAAGTACAGAACAGAGCCGACTTTCGTTTTCACCTTTGAGCCATCGGTGTAAATGGAAATACCATCATTTTCCGACAGGAATCTTTTTTATACGGCTGCCTGCCTGCCCAAAGTAGGTTTGTAGACAACCTCCTCTACCTTACCAGTATCATTCGTAGATCGCCGAGTCTGGAGTTGAAAATGACCTTCTCGCCCATCCTCTACCGTCGAAACTGTGTATCCGATCCCCTGCACTATAACATCATTCGCCTTGGACCGTAGACGATTACATTGCCAAACCAAAAGTAGGTCGCAGTACATTAAAATATGGATATTAACTTCAATTAGGACATGATATATATTATATAAGTACGTATTGTGTCTAAAAGTGAAGTGATAAAGTCGATTTGTGACCTAAAAAACTACTGAAGAGTATGAAAGATATGTAATAAGATATGAAAGAAATTTGTAGCTGTCAAATGGGAAAATGTAGTCATATCTTAAGAGATAATAATTAACGGCTGTATTACTGGCACAGCAAATTACTTACATATAAGTATGTATGTATATGTATGAGAACAAATTTGTGTACACAAGTATGGGCATCAGTATTTGTTTCTTTTCGCAAGGCATTATATGTACATACATTATACATATGCCTATATGTACATATAATACATACATACGTAAATTTAAATTTATCTGACTGAATAGTTTCTTTCACAATTTTTGAATTTGTATGTATATAGGTACACAAATAGAGGTTAAATCCAAACATGTCAAAATGCCAGAGAGTTACTTATTTACAGGATTAACGGTCGCAGTTGTTATTGTTGTTGTTCTGTTTTTGCAAGATTTATTTAACTTATAAACGAATGCCAAGCAAACAACATGGCAACTCCGCGCAAAGTGAGGTCAGAGGCAAAGAGAATGAATGAACCGATCTTGTTGCACTCACGAAACCGCTATACATACATACATACATACATACATAAGCGTGCTGGTAACCGTTGCTTTTACTTGGCATAGAAGCAAGCTCTGAAGACAAAAGTAAATAACATTCATTGTCCGCCTCATTCGCGAAATCTGCAATTAAAATAAAAATGCACTTAGCAACAAGGAAGGCGAATTGCGCTGCAGCTCGTAGGTGCATGCAACACCAAAACAATTAAAATACGAAAATAAGACACGTAAACAAATTACCAAATGCCAACACCAAAAATACTCGTAAATGGCATAACCAATGGCCACCGCCAAGTACATATGTACACTTTGTGATCGATAAAGTCGACAGCTGAGGCAATTGTATGTAAGCCTGAATCGCGTTGAAGTTGCAACATATTCATCCAATACATTCAACGATAACACACAGCTTCAGAAAATGCAGCCAGATCGAGCGGTGATTGCTGTGACTACTCACCAACCAGTCAACCGGACAACCGGCTGAGCAGACTTGAAGCAGTCAAAAGCCAGTTAAGTAGTACATAGTTTGTTTGTGAGACTCAACTGGCCGCAGCTACAGTATATCAAGTTTTTGAATGGAAACGATCAATTGTACAAGAACAGTGTTTAATTTCGCGGTCGTTCATCGAAAATATCGTTATTAAGAATGTTGATTAATACAAGTTTTTCGATCATATTACATAGAGTTTTAATAAAATTTTTAAAATTTTAATGAGCGGCCTTTCAAATCATCTTCATCCCGTCACCATTTAATTTCATATCGTTTGGTGCTGGCCAATGTTGAACGATATGGTAGGACAAACTTTAATGCCAGTGTATATTCGCCTTTGGATTTTAGGGCAGACATTGTAATTGGTTCTGAAGTAGCTGAGGTCCTCTTTAAATAGTAGCATTTAATATTGTATCCGTCAATGACGTGAATGCCTAGACTGCACGGTCTTTTATATTTGGAAACAGATTCTATGTAAATCCTTCTTTGTGGTATAAAAAAAAACAAGTGGTCAGACAGCATGAGTGAATGTGTGAGCGTGCTCTGTGTTGTGAACAGCTGGCCGTGTTAGAGTGAACTCTAGGTCAACTCCACCAAAACCGAAATGGTACCTACTATTCACCAGGAAACGTAACATGCCGTCTTTTCAGCCTCCGTTCTCTAAATGTTGCGAAGCTTAAACTCTCCAACGAGATCAAATACTTCGGTATATTGCGTAACAGGAAATTTACAACATTCGCTCGATAGGGCCTCTATGGCCCGATGCTCAGAAGGCTGATTCCGCGGTCGTTGGCGCATTTAGCAGACTAGCCTTTGTTGTGGCTTAGGCAGTTAAGTCTAGAGGTGTGCTCTTGTAAACGCATACGTTACCGCCCGTTTGCAGCTGGTGAACAGGCAATGCTGACATCACTCATCCCTTAAAACGAATAAGTCGGAGTGGTTTCACCGAAACTTAATCTCCTCTTGCCATGACGTAAGGCTCCACACGGGTTGGTTACCGCATATCTCATATCGATTGCTCAAAATACAAAAACAAAGTCGCGAAGATTTTTGTTCCTTATTGGAGCCAGCACTTTTCGGCGAACGACTTAAAAAATCGTGGTATTTTCAAAGATACATCCATACAGAAGTTATTTAATAATAAAGGACATATTCCAATCTAAGTCTGCCCTATCTCTGAAAGCATACATGTGTCTCTGAGCACAATCGCTAACCGACTGAGGCAGTTTCAGGTCATTTTCCAAAAACAGCGTTGAAAATCTTAGTAGCCGAAAATTAAGAATGCGCCACTGAACATGAAGAGGACGATTGAAGCCAAAGGGGTTTTCACAGACGTAGATCTCCTTTGGATGACGTGCCTGGCCCACAAAAGGCAGTAACCTGCTTGAGCGATTTGTTAAACATTCAGGAAAGATTCCCTTTTGAGGGTGCTCACCTATGTATACAAAGAATTGAAGTCAGCGGACAAATGATGTCGCCCAGAAACAAAACAACGAAAGACGCTTGTGTAGTACTTCCTATCTGACGTATCAAGCCTCTCAGTTCACTGTGCGACATACGGTTATCATTGTTGCTGTTATTGTGTTACATGTACGTGATTGATTTGTGGCAATTGCAATGCTGCTGCTTTTATTTGCTGCACTGTTGCTAGTTGCAATAGTGAGTGTTAGCGCGAATTGCAATTGCCAGCAAAATGTTGTTTATCAACAACAACTGTGTTTGCTTGTAATTATGTATATTCCCCAACCAATATGGTAATGTTGTTGTTAATGGTGATTCTAAAAATAAACCGAACCTACTATTTTTGTGTTTTTTACCATTTGCAGTTGCAATGTTGTTTACTGCGTTTTCCCCCATACCTCTCGTAGAGCAGCTCTCTCTTCCTCTTGGTCTGTTGCAGTATTCAAGTTAAATACTCTGAAACGGCAACCAGTTTTAGCAAAGCTTCGATGCAATTTATTTAACAACGTGACGTTGCTGGGCCCTGTTGTGATTGTTTACTGGCATCTTTTGTTTTTGTATTTTTCTTATGATCATTGATTTGTTGTTGACAACTGTTGATCGGAACAAAAGTTGTAAATAAGTTAACCAAAAAGGCTATAAACCAACCGGTCAACTTGAGTCAGTTTTTCAACTTAAGTAAATACTTTGGCGATCCGTTGGCATTGTTGTTATACAATTTGTAGCTGCCTACATATATATGTAGGTAGATATTTATATGTGTACCGAAATATCTTATATTTCTCATTTAATTTGATCTGTTGGTGCCGCGTGTTGCTAGGCCTTTTCTTGCACACGATTGAGTGGAGTAGTCTAAGTGTTGTTTTAAGGAAAGAGGCAATGACAAAATCTATTTTTCTCTAATTGGCTTTTTTAAACTTCTCACTTGCTAATAGCTACAACAACAAAAACATCAACTACCATTTCAGAATGGTTGTAAGTCGTGCAGATTTCGCAAAAAACTTCAGACGTGTTGTGCGGAGGATGCGTCAGACTACACTGTGCATGATTTTAGCTGACATTAACTTATTACTTTAACAATTCCGGCTATATGACACATGAGAAGTGCATTTGCATTTCATAAAGAAAATTTTAGCACCTGCAGCAGTGCACATATCTGTGCTGCCTTTTTTATGCTTTTACGGATTGATCGAAGATTTGATATGCATTTAGGCGCTGGGTGTTAGTAGGCGCCTAGACGTCGACTCAGTTTAGCTAAGGCTAAACAAAATTATTTTAACCGATCTTAATTTCCTTGACAGCTTAAACGGTCGCTAATGCTGGCCAGTGTTGGGACCCACAATCAGCCTAAGTCAGGGGCGTTCCAAAAAACAAAACTCTGTACCTCTCAGCATCCAGCCCCTGCCATATATGCATATGTGTGAAGCTACCCAGTTCAATTTATTATTCACTTAGCTACAAATTACCCGCGAATATAGCCCACTTTCCTATCCATGATTTAGCCTTTTGCTGTTGTATAATTAAGTGAAAATTGAGTGCGTTAGTTAGAGCATTTTGTTCGAGCGCACTTTGGACTAGCTTTAGTTTGCCATAAAGGTCTGCAGAGAGGATATAGAACGATACTCTGTTCTGCTGCCCTCAGTACCTTATGAATGTATCCCCTTCAAACCAGCACTGACTTATTTAAAACATGATTGAACATACCAGTACGGTATAAGCTCAAAGGCGGAATATCGTGTGAATAAGGCAGTAATAGCTTTCCTTGACATTTCTCCATTGTTTCTCTTCCAGCTGAACTAAATAAGTAAATTCGTTCTAAAATAAAAAGCAATGAAAATAAATAAAAAATATAAAATCAATTTAACTAAGTAATTATCGATTTGTTTAGTTTCTTTAATTTCATCCTCTCTTAAAAATATTTCTCTTAATCTTAAAAAGTTTAAGAGTAATCATTAACCTGCCTTGTTTTAATCTCCAACGAAACTTGGCTCTATTAATCCAAGATATTGTATTTGGGCGTAAGAGTCCATGTTAACCAGCCGACTGCCAGCATGCGATGCTTTATAAGCCCTTTTTCGCAATTACTATGCAAAAGCACAGTCCAATGAACAAGGCCTTCTGCTGTTCAATATAAAATTTTATATAAAATATGTATGTATGTGCACACGTATATACCGTGCATGTGTGTAGTTATGTGTATTTGCGCCATATCAAAACACGCGCCATCAGTCACGTCTCTTCAAATCTGGGCTTAACCAATAATAAATGTTAGTTCATTGCTGGTTTAGTTGTCGTTGCGTCTTCGTAAGCTGAACAAGCAAACAAACTTTAGTATTCATGTATTCTAATACGATACTCGATTGATGTATATACATATATATGTACTTATAAAAATGTAGTTAAAACTAATAAATTTTTTTCTAAGTATCCATTTTTATGTCTCGATTTTCCCTAGCTGATTTTATTAATTTCTTTTTTACGGGATTTTGATTGGAAATCTCGAGTGTGTATTTCTACTTGGCCAGCTTCCTTTTTGTTGTTGGAGAATTAATAGTTTTTTTCTACACGATTTTTTTTTTACCAATACAATATACATACATATGCAGGTACATGCACAGAAACACTTTTGGTTTATTTACTTCTTAGCAGATACTTTACTTTCAGGAATCGCAAATCTTCGAACTCTTGGGCCAAATTCACAGTGCGTAGTTAACTCAGAATCGGCAGTTAACTACAGATTTTTGTACTGAAAGTCTTTAGTTAACCGCCGATTCTGTGTTAACTACGCACTGTGAATTTGGCCCTTCGTTATCAATTAAATAATTAAGTGGGGAAATACCATTTTAATACAGTACCGGCCACTTGAATAGCGCCTCCTTTTTTGATCCCCAGTATTGCCAGTTTTCCTTTTTAACCGACTTCACAAACAGAAGAAGGTTATCAATTCGTTGCAATACTTTTTTTTATGTATGTTATAGCATAACTATGGACCAGGTTAACCGATTTCTATAATTATTTTTTTTTAAAGAAAGGTGTTACCTCACAGGTGGTCCCATATTTCGCTTAAATACGATTATTGGATCATGAAGAAATTAACGATACTCTTAAATTTTTATATGAGAATTGAAGTCGGTTTTGTTTTTTGCTTCAAAATTAATTGTGTTTATATGATATTAATAAATACAAGAAAAAATGTGCTTTGTGTTTTGAAACAACTTCAAAAAAAAAACTTTCTTTTCTTCCAAAACAGAAAAATTTGCGGAACAAGAGTGCTTAGCGAATACATACTCTTCCGAAATTCATAATGAAATTAAAATTTTTTAACCTTTTCCCAAAATTGCCACGTCAATTTCTAGAGGCTTGTTCGATTAAAAATAAAATCCAGAACAAATACTGTTAACGTAGGGATAATCTGCCGCAATCCACTATAAAATCTGCGTCTTAACCGAATCCAATCGAAACCAAAATTTATATTTTAATATCTTCGACTTTAGTAGTATCGATTTTGAATATCAAGTATTTTTTTTTTTAATTTTTTGAGTCTACATAGAGGCATCTGGCCTTTGACCCCTTTGCGACACGCCTTAACCGACTTTAATAGGGACCAAAATTTATATATGATATCTGTGACCGTGGTATTACCGATTTTGGGGGGGCGGTCCGATTGAAAAAATTATTCATTTGATTTTTTAAGTACCACCCTAATAAACATGTATCTCATCGGAAGTTTCGTAAAAAAAGATACAAAAAATTGTTCATTCTCACTAAATAAAACATTTCGTAAAAAAAGATATTTTACAAATAGTTCTTGGAAAACGTCAATTTTTCGAAACATGGTTTGTATAGAAAATGATGAGGACATCAACCAACAAAAAGCAAGTATCAAAGAGCAAGTGCCCATTTTTTCATTAAGGGTCGGGACATTTTAGCTGCATTTCGCCATATTCGCCATCAAAAAAAGATAGTTTCATCCGAAAGCGAAGCATAAATTCGGTAAAGCAAGCTCTTTATTCGCTTTTTACGAACGAATTAAAACCTTACAACACTAACCGCAGTATAATTTAGTACTTCGTTAAAGCTTAAACCTTATAGCAAATGCTACAGTTTGAGAGACACTGAAGAACAACAGCTGGAAGCTTTTTAATATCTAGCACAACAACCAACCTGTTGCGCCTATAAATATGTATTAACAATGATGGGGCGCGTTTAATTGAAGAAAACTTGCTGTGCCATCGCTTTTAATTGACCACCGTCAATGGTAAGGCCAATAAGTTTTTAAATAAATAAAATAAATAAATTGGTAAATAAATGAAGTTAAACACAATTCTGCCAAAAGCCTCATACCTAAACCCAGCAATGACAAGTAGAAGTTATCCGCAGTCTCATCATTTTCTAGGCAGGAAGGGCTGGAAGGACGATTGTCTACATTACTGCAATTATTCAGAAGCCAAGGAAATTAAAAAATGCAGTGGCCATGATACGAAGATAAACGCAGTAAAAATACGTATTTTAGATTTGCAAGTTGTGATTGGAGTTGATAAGGAATTAAAATATGAGAAAATCTTAATTCATGGGGTTTGCTACAACTGTTTCTTATTTATTAAATCTAAATACATATATGTATAGGGAAGATATTTTAATTTTTACAAAAAAAAATGAATTCAAATTTTAACAGGGAAAAATTTTAAAATAACAGATTTTTTGTAATTTGTATTAAAGCCTGTTCTTTTGTAAAAGAAATCATGCTACTAACGAAGAAAATCGATGGATAAATAAAAACGTTTTGAATGGTCAAAGGAAAATCGGTAAGGATTTGTCGCATGAAATATGAGAAGGAAAGAATGTTACTCATACGCCATGTATGTACATGACCATACTTTAAGGCTTGATTTTTTATAAGGTGAGGTTTTTCATTCATAATGAAAAATAAAAATATCTTGGGAAAATGAGTTTTATATCCTCATCACCTAAAATTCCATAAGAAGCCTCGATATCTGTGCCTGGTAATAGTGCAATTTTAATGTATGTGCATCAACAAGTGCTAATATTACAATAGAAAATGTTTTTTTTTTTTCAAAGCAATAAAAAATTATTTTGAGTGTTGGCAATGCACAACTAATAACAAACCACAGACCATTTATCGGCACGAATTGTTTTTTTTTAATGTTGAGCTTAAGTTTAAAAAAAACACACGCATTTAACATAACTATAAATTGTATTTGTCAATATGGTTTATTCAATAAACTGAATGATTTGCAAAATGGCCATCTGGGACGCTAGTAAAATGGAATTGGATAATTATCACCAGATACGTAGTAACAGATGCAAAAATCTGAAGCAGATAAAACAAACATTAATTAAAGGTATATTTTTTATAAATTCGAATTTATTTAAACATAATAAAGTACTTAAAATTAGAATGAACATACTAACCGACGTGATCAGCTTGTAGTCCATATCGAAGAAGCCAGCCGCGTTGAAATTCCGCTTCCTTTGCAAAACTTCCATTGAGAAGAGCTGCAACATCTGATAGAAGACGCATGCATTTGGCGCCGCATTCGATGAACAACGCATTTTATGCAGCAGCGAAACAGTGGCATCCATCTTGGAAATATTACTTTCAAAAAATAAAGTTGTAAAAAATACAATCGAATTCACACTCTTACCGTTCTTGAGGTGCTGCTGCATATACGCACATTCATCGCAATCGCCATTACTTGTACCAGTATCCAAGCTATAATGAAGAAGACGTGATGTGTTGGCAAGTCTAGAGAATGAGTCATCAGAATGAACAAATTGTAGCTCTGTATGGTGATGACGCCAAAGGATACGGCGGTGATAGCCAGCAAATGCCAGGCGAAAATGCGAAGCACCAAATCAATACCATCGCTAATACTGGAATAAATCATTAGCAAATTTTGTAAAATTTCCACATTCGGCTCCTCCAGCGCCACCGATTCACTGTGGGCTGCAGAAATCGGCACCGCTGTCAGTGGAATTTCACTAACTGAATTTATTTTTCGCACTGTCAATATACGCCTGCGCGCCATGGCAAGTACACCATTGCGATTGAATCTACTCAACTTACAATTTATCAGTTCGAATTTCGTTTTCAATATGTACATTTGATTGTAGAATTGAAACTGTTTGAAGATAAGCAGACTGATGGGCGCAACACAAATGAACCAATAGCAGGCTGTGATGGGTAGAAAGAAAGTCGTTGTCGGTTGTATGATCATGCAATTGACCATCGATAATGGAAATGCAATTAGCAGCTCTAAGCCCAATTGGTAGAATAGTCGTTTGCGTAGTAGCTTGTAGTCGAATTCGATTTCGGCAAATTCGCGCAGTTGTTTATCAATTTTGAAGACTAGTGCACACAGTTGACATTGTTCATCCATATGCGTCCAGGCGGTTACCCAGGCCACAATGCCGAGAATGAAGAGAGTGAATAGTTGTGCCCAACTGGTCCAGTGTGAAATGCCATCAACGCGATTGTGGGATTTTGAATGGAGTTGATAGATTCCAATGGAGAAACCAACTGAAATTTGTAGCAAAAATTCATTTAAAACCAAAAGTGTTAAGAAGGTTTAAAAAATATGTACGCATGGTTGTCTAAATATGTACATAATTATAAAGAACTATCCAATTTTAGTTTTCGAAATAAAACACGCTATGCGCCGTTTTCTATGTAAACTGCCTGTTAAAGTTAATGGATGCTCTGACTGCCGGTCAAACCTGTCGCTCACATGCATATAACACGCAGTCGGTAACGCCGATAACGATGTTTAACATAGAGATAAATTTAAGAGGCAGTCCAGAAAACAGCCCTAAGGGCCGACTACTCAAAGCCTTGTTGGCACTAATCTCCGGTTAACATCGCTATCGACGTCTTCGACTCCATACATATAGCACGGTGCCTGTAACGCCGATCGCGATATTTAACCGGATATTAGCGTCAACCAGGCTTTTTATATAAAGTTGCAACCACGGAACGCCAATAATTCGACTGCCTATGTAAATCATGGATACATTAGGAGTATTCACGATCCGGTGCATACTGTCTAGCGTGGTGCATAGATAGCATGATTGTTGTTGTTTCATGTGTTCCAACAACAACAAAATTAGCCAGTCGTGCTATCTGTGCACCATGCTAGACAGTATGCACCGGATCGTGAATACCCCTATTGCTCCTCTTGAAGTAATTTTTGATGGCTATAACCAGGGAACGGATTTTTAGGACCTAAACACCTATAAAAAAGGCAAAATAAAGTAACGAAATAGGCTGGAAATGGCAAAATAAAATAGCGAAAAAGGCAGGAAAAGGCACTAGGTATTGTAAAAAAGGCAAAAAAAGGCAAAATAAAATAGCGAAAAAGGCAGGAAAAGGCAAAAAAAGGGTATTGCAATAAAAGCAAAATAAGGCACTAAAAAAAGACAGAAAATACGAAGAGCAATGAAAAAGTTTATTTTTTTTTAGAAATGTTTATATTACAAGTAAAAAGAGAAAAACTATGAACTAGTTTCATTATATGAAAAATTTGTACTTTGAATCTTTGACTATTTTATCCATTCGAGTTTCTAACTCATAAAACTTTAATCTGTATAGTTGTTGATGCATTTTGAAGTAAGTAAGTTGATACAAGTGGAGCCCAATTTAAATATGGAACGTTTGAAATGTTCATATTATCAGGAATAAGGGCGCTTTCCTCGCCCTTTACAATTTTATCCACACCCCTTATTGTCTTCAAGCCTACGTTAGCTGAGAAAACGGCTTTGAATGTTTTCAACACCAATTTGGCAAGAGGTCCCTGCGCTTCTATAAGCCGCATGGGCATGTGTATATTTTTTAATCTTAAAAAAAAAATTGTAAATGCTATAATCACTTTTTTAAAGGTAGAAAAGGCAAAAAAGGCAGATATCTTAAAAAAGGCAAAAAAAAGGCAACATCAAATGTGTATATATGGAATCAGGGAAAGCTAAATCGTGGACATTCTTAATCGAATATACTCTATCTCTTTAGCAGAAAAAAAGGCAATTTCCATAAAATCCGTTCCCTGGCTATAACATAGCGAATATTGTTGACATTGCCACTTGAAGCTTGATAATCATTCGGCCATAGGGTTCCGAATCAAGGGAGTCATCAAATTCAGAACTCCAACTACACTTAATGCTTTTCATTCTCATATTCTACGTACATATGTATGTATGTTCTAGGATGTAAGGAAAATCTGGTACAAGGTTGAGTAGATGGACTGGTCTTCCAGAAACCACACTCAGTGACCACAAGGGTCTAATATGAGGTCCAGGGATAGTAAAATTTCATCAACTTATATATGAACAACATATGTGACAACCATGATTTCGCTAACTGTTATACTAGCGTGCACATTTTTATAGAGTCCGACCGATTAATCGGCATCGGCTAGTATCGGCACAAAATTGAGCATCGGCATCGGCATCGGCATCGGCCTTTTTTCGCCGATTCTTTGCCGATTCTTTGGAATTTCATTTCAACTGTTCAGGTGAAGCGACAGCCAACATTAAAAAACATTTTCAGACAACTCACAAAAATGATTTTTTTTGTTGAAGGTGTTTCACGTTTTTTCCATACAAAAGTATGTGCGACAATTTTCTTTTATATGGAGAACACTGCCAGCAAAAAAAATTGCCTAAAATCAACGGGATTTTATAGCAGCTTGAAACTTGCACTTCATTATACTAGAATGAAATGGTCTACAAAACTGCATACCAAAATTCTGATTAAAAGGTTTGAAATTTTGGTAAAAATAAGCAGAATTTTTCTAATTTTTGTACAAAGTTTGAAATCTGAATTTATATGGTGTTTGTTGTATACCAGCTAGACTTTTATAAAAAAAATAATAAACATTAAATAAAAAAGACAAACTCGGTCAAAATATCGCAATTCTTTTATTTTGTGGATATGTCTGTACATACATACCTAGCATATAAGTTCTGATGCATTGAGTGCAAAAGAGTGTATTTTAGTACAAAACGAAATGAAATTTTATGTTCCTAAATATTTTTTGCTTAGCACCATATAAAAAGTGTTTTATGTAATGTACATAAATGTGATATATGTATGTACATATATTTTTACACATCATATGTATGTATGTACTTACATGTGTATGTAATGTTGCATAACAAGCCAATTAATTCAATTATTTCTTTTCTTTTGTTTTTTTTTTGAACTCCGTGAAATGAACTGATTTTATGAATTAATACATTTATTTGTAATTTTTTATGGAATCGGCATCGGCATCGGCATCGGCCGATTCTTTCCCCATAAGCCGATGCATCGGCATCGGTACCTGAATAAAAATTGGAATCGGTCGGACTCTACATTTTTACATACATGTTTATCTAATAAAGTTAAAAGGACAATTTCAATTTTCAATTTCTCGTTCTTGTGCACCAAAACGTTTAATTTTCTTTCAATTTTGCAGAGCTTTCTCTTTTATTTGACATATGCATACATCTCGATGCCTTGCGTTTAGGGTTAGCAAATCTCATTTTTGCCACAATGGCGATTTAGGCGGTTTTGCAAAAACATCGACGATTTGTAAATGTAGGGTTTTGAAGGACTCGGAAATAATTTTATTGTACGCTCAATAGCCAAAACTGCTTAGAATTGATTTTCAGAAAGCTACTGAAAACCTCGGACACGGTTGTAGTGGAATTATTTTATTTATTACAAATTTTCAGCGAAAATGTTACAAATGTAGACTACCGCGCACATAAATGTTAACGACGAAAATCGATGCGTTGTAAATTGTCAAATTAAAACGAACAACAATATTTTTTATAAAATAAGAGCAGGAAATAATGTTACTCATACGCCATGTCGTACATGGCCGTACTCGGACATAATCGTGCAAGGCGCATGAGTCAAATTTTCCATATTAAAATTTGCATTTTCGATCATTCGCAACGCAAACCTAAAATAAAAATATCTTCGGAAAATAAGCTGATTTGGAAATCGGTATACAGATCCGTAATCTTCGACCCCAAGTTAAGTTTACGTGACTCGTCGGTTTCTTGAGTCATTTCAGCGTCGCTACAGTGTAATTAAACTTACGAACTATGTAGAACACATTTTCTTCATTGTGTGTAAAAACGGTTTGCTGGTCAAGTCCAGGTTTTTTGGGTCTCTTGGAAATTCTGGGTACTTGAATTTCTCATATCTTATCTACTCGATTCAATGCTCCCGCTCCGTTCACTTAGGAAAATGTGTTTTTATTTTGTTATTTCAAGAAATTACACCTGAAAACACGGAATCACAAATTGAGTTAAAAAAGAAATGGTAACCAACTTATTCAAATCCGTTGGTAGTTTTTCATTATTTGCCCAGCTTAGTCAAACGCTGTTGGTACGATTCCCATCACCTACAATTTTTTGAAATTTGTTGCACTGTTTAATTTTATTTTAATTTTTCTAGTATCATGACAAGAAACTGACTTCACTATGAATCTTCTGCCATTTTCGCGTATCCAATACGGTAAATTTCATGTTTTTCCGCATCCAGCTGGTAACATTTTTTACACTTTTTTCATAATTTCAATCCCAACAGGTCACCTTCAAAGTCTTACAACGCGAAGTCATAAATTTTTGCATTTTCTGCAGTTGAAGGTGCGCCTGTTTGGCTCATTCTACAACTATGATTGTTGAAAGAGGACTTAAGCATTTTAATAAGTTTTATATAAGAATACTTCTATATATATTTATATTTATTTTGTTTAACTTTATTCACTTGTATAAACCATTAAATGAAAGCACGTCCACGCCCAGGCTTTGGTATCCCATTGCAGCTGCTTGACGGCGCAGTTACGCAAAATGTCACCGCGTCGCAGTTGAATTGGCGCAAATCCCAGTAATTTGTATATACGAGCGAAAGGATACACAATGTAGGCGAATTCATTGTAATGGAAATTGCCGGTAAGATAAGTGCGTATTACGCGCAGCAACAATGACATAACTGGCATGCTTAAAAGAAAACATTAAACTCTCATGAAAATATATTATTAACTATTTTAGTATAAAAATGCAAGTTTCTTTTCCGCGTGAGTGTTGCTTACGCGTGAGCCATCAACGTTCAACTAGCTAACTCAGCGATGCACTTCGGTCAGCCATTATATAAAATGTATGTAGTTAGTGAACTTAACGGAGACACTCTCGTTTGAAGTTCTAATTAATTTCATCGGAAGTCAAACAAATGGGGTAAAATGCACATACATATACATATGTATGTACATATAAAAAAGGTATCAACAGGATAAGGTTACACGAATGGAAGGGTTGTACATATGTATGTACATATGCATACCTACATAAATATATATTACTTATATGTACATAATACGTACACACAAATAGGGTAGTTGGATAGTTAGTGTACGAATACTTAATACAAGTGCGAGTAAAAGTAGATTACTGAACTTTTATTATGCACTAGTTTGCCTCCACCCTCCACACTCAGCGTGTATGCAATTTGTGCGTGTCACATTTCATTAATTTATTTCAATTAAACTCAAATAGTTTAGCATAGCCAAAAAAAAGTTAGCAATTTTCACATTCTTCTTTCTTTTTAACGTTTGATATAACTTGTTTATAATTGAATTAAATTCGACTTTTCAAACAGGTGGCAATCGCCATTAAAATATTTTCAAACTAAAAGCTTTTTAAGCATTTTTCGTCTGACACCCATATTGTCTCACGACTAAATATGACGGCAAAGCCTGACGAAAGGGCGCATCCGAATTCAATCCTGTAAAAAGCCCCTCTTTGCAACTCTATTTGAAAGATTTCCCTTAAAAACAAATTTTCAAAAAATTTTTTTTTGGTTGCCAAACAACGAACAGAACTGAGTAGTCACGATTTAATAGCTTTTTCTGTCACTGAAGTACTAAACGACTCGAACCGATTGCGATATAACTTTTTGTACGTAGTTGAGTGGGACCTTGGATGGTTTAGGTTCCCAATTGGACCCGGGGGATGGTTCAAGTGGTAAAAGTCGTTTGTACAAAATATGAACATTATCAGTAACAAACGAAAGGATTGAGAAATCCTCAAGCTGCCGCCTTAAAAAAAAAAATGATCAGCACAGCATCTTTGTAATGGCTTGTGGGCTGTGTAGGAGACACATACGCTAAACTTAAACATAGAATATGTAATACATATTTAGTATTATGCAGAGCACATTAAGGTGGATTAAAGAGAGTTGAGGTGAATTTAAATGAGGTGAGTTGGGTTGAGATGAGTTAAGGTGAAATTAGGTGAGTTGAGCTGAAGTGAAGTAAGCTATGGTGAGGTGGGCCGTGCTGAGTTAAGGTGACTTGAGGTGAGTTTAAGTGAGGTGAGTTGAAATATGGCAAATAAAAATTCAAAACACGCACTCAACTGGTCTGCTGCTGTAAGCTTTCAGTTAAAAAAAAAAATTAATCAAATTGGTTGAAAAATTAAGGCTCCAGCGAATTATGAACATTAAATTGCGGTTTTAAACCACTGTGCGGCGGCGTCCTACACGAACAACAGTATGTGACCTGATGGGAAAGTATTTGATCTTAACAAAAATGTTTCCCAAAAAACAATAAAGCCAGAAAAATTGTTTTATAATTTTTTATTTTCCTTTTTAATATGTAGACTAAAAAATAGTTCTCTTTCATTTTATAATCATTCTCATATATACAAAACAGTTATCGTATAAAAATTAACTATAATTAATTAAATAAAGAAATAAGTACATACAATTTATACAAAAGTTGAAGAGCAGACAGACAATACTAGAGTGAAAAAAAAACAAAGTAAAAAATTTAAAAACATACATATAAAAAACGTTGAAGGTAAATTAACAAAAACAAAAAATTGACAAAAACTACACTGAAAAGCTGTGCTCTTTAAATGTATGCAGAATTATTTGAATTCCAATGAAATTCAAAAACGAAAAACCGCGCAGTTTTCTTAAAATTCCAGAGCAGTAAAGGTTTCCCAAGTTTTCTAACTTCAATAGCGAATGTATTATATTTTATACGTATTTTCAAAATAATCTTTTAATAAATATCGAATCCTTCAGATGCAAAATATTGTATTCAAAGCTTTGCGAAAATTTGTAGAAATGAAGTTATCAACTTTTCACTATAAGCTAACATAATTTAGACCTGCACTAGCTCATTTGCTCTTCGAAACCTGCTTGAAAGCTTTGATAACAGACTTTCACAAAGTCGGACTCGCTTTTATCTCGTACAGATATTGAATGAATTTTGTTTTTAATAATGGCTTTTTTTCGCACATTTGAGTGGCACATTTGAATGCAGCGTACATCGCTCATCTTCGACTCTTATGCATCATTGTCTCCAGAACGCTTGGATCCAATGTTGAAGCGTGTTCCAAATCCTCAGAGCTGGCATTCTCTTCGGCTACATTTACGAAAGCGCTGGATAGTTCACCATTCAATTTATTCACGGCTCCGGTGGAGATGTCGTACATGAAAATTTCTTGCTCTGCATTGTCGCTAGATCTAAGAATTGAAAGATAGAAATAAAGAAAAAATAATTCTTAAAAACAAGAGGCAAGAAAAAATATACATATTTTTAAAAAGAAATACTCTTATAATAATAGAATTCTTAAATCAAAATTCATTGCATTCGAAAAATTAGTGCAAACGGCCGCCTATGCAGGATACACTTTGGCTCTGGGGCCCTTGTGGTATCGCATTGTGGGTTGTGCTTACCCCCCATCCCTTACAATCACTGAAATTCCTAAGACTTTTGACTTCCATGGGACAAATTTCTGCTTTGCTAAAACCGGGAATGGATGCTTTGTTTTGGACACTTAAGGTTACCTTCCTTTATTTAGTAGCCCTTTAGGAAGTTAGCAAATGTCGGCATTCTTCGAGTTTTTTCTACGAATATTTGCACTTTCTAAGTTAATCTGCATCACAAGGTTCTAGGCCCATGAAGATACTCTCCAGTTCGCCTCTAGTCGTCCCGGACTGCTGAAGATCAAAAGGGACGTCGACGGAAACTGGCGGGGAGTCATGTGTCTTCTTTGAAGCAAGCACTTTTCACGCGTCACTGATACGAAGGGTGGAGTTCCGCCTCTCCGTCTATGGGTTATGGCACATAATGAACTGCGCTGCTGGAATAGGAGGGAGGCTCTAAGATCATGACGACCATGCGGTGGTTTCAAGTACAAAATTTCCACAAACGCTCTCTTTCGACGCTGGGGCTAGGGGAATCCGTAAACTACTTGGGCATACTGAACAAAAACCTACGCTTTTAGGTTACAAGATCATTTTAGATGGCTCTCTTCAGTTTTAAGGAAGCGATCAGACATAGTAGGAGCTCTTTCGAGTATCCACCTCTTCTAAGGGTACCGCCCGCAGTGATTACTTTAACTTAAGTGTCAAAAATTACAAGCAATCGCCATGCATGAACCATAAGGGATATTACTTAAAAAACAAAATCAAAGCTTAAGTGCTTCGGCAAATTTGGATCGTTATTTTTGATTTTTATTTATTCGAAAATACCATAACCGTTATTTTCAGATTAAGTCTTTTAAATATATCATAAAGAACGCATTCGTAACAACGCAGTCTCCTTTACAACGATTATAAATGCTCACAAAAAAATACAAATCCAAAATGACGATTATTTGGGATCGAAAAAACAAAAATTATATGATAACGATAAAATTTGGCCGAAACAATGAAAACTTCAAATTAAACGATTATTAGATATATATCGACAAAAAAAGCCATAGCGATTTGAATTATCTAAAAATAGAAGTCCCGGTATTTACTGGTCATTTTGGACTCCTGCTTCAAACACCTTCGACAGTATTACAATCTTTAAGTTCCAAATCATTATCTGTTCAGTTAATTTTACAAATTGCAATACTGCATAAATAATAAAATTTAAAATGTATGTAGGTGGCAACCTTATAATATTACGAAATAATAAAAAGGTACTTAAATAAGTGTAACATGAAACAACACTTTTCACTATCTATCTACTTACTTCGCCACCAGCAGAATCACCGATTGCTGCTCCACATCCGTACGCGCTTCCTTCTCCAGCCAGCGCTTAAAATTCTCCTTCGTGGGCTTCTTAACTAGCGTCTTTATTAGGTCGCCACCCAGAAATTTCACTTCCTTATCGTCCACTGACGTCTCACGTTCACTGCGTCTTTCGTTGCTAGTACTACTACCTGCCGCATTGGTAGGTGGCTGCGCTTCCACTGGCGCCAAAACGACGACACTCACCACCTTCTTGCCACGTAATTCTTCATTATCCGGCAGTGGGAACTGAGCACCATTAAGTTTCAACGGCAGATAGCGATTATACTGCCTCTCTGCCGCCAAGTCCACTGGTGGCACCACAGTCGCATCCGACTTAATATACTTTTCCGAAACACGCTTCTCGTTATCTGCATCAAAGTGTACCACTTTCACGTCCACACCCTGTTTATGTGGCAATGCATTTGATTCCTTAACGCGCTCGATATCCTTTTCGCTTAGCGCCACCTTGTCACCATTTGGCTTTACGACGGTAACGACTTTCTTGGATGCAGAGATTTGTGCTGCACCACCCGCACCATAGAAGTGCTGCAAGTGTTCGGCGGGCAGATTCTCCAACGCCACGTCGCCTACCTTATCATAGTCCAATACGGAAATATCTGCATTATTAAGTATGCCAGATGACAGTAGCTGTTGGCGCAAATCATCAGGCACTTCATCGGGCAGCTGTAGTAGTGTTTGTGAAGCCTTTGTGCTCTTCACCTCATTTAGCGTGGGTTGTGCGTTCTGCTCAGCGTTGCTACTGCTTGCCGTGGAAGAGGCTTGACCGTAGCTACTGCTGCTAGTGGATTGGGTCGTTGGCAGATAGGGGTTTTCATTACCAGAAGCCACTTGTGCTCCAAAGCTGAACTGGCTTACTGGAGTTTTATCCTCGCTGCGGCGCTGTTCGAGTTGTTTAAAGACATCCGAGTGTAAGGTAGAGACGCTAAATTGTGGTGAACTACCCGCAGAAGTATTGGGTAGAGATGAGGAAATAAGACTACCAGCGGTCTGCCTCGGTTGTTGTGCGTAGTTCGTGGTCTGACTGGCTAGCACATGTGTGGCACCGGTTTGTTGAGGAAACTGGCTAGAGTGGTACTGATTATATGCATTCGGTGGCATGGGTGTGACAATCATGACCTTCTCGCCATCAGTAGTTTGAGCGTACTGAGGCGGAGCTGGCGTCGTGGTGCTGTAGCCGTTTCGGGGACTGTTATGTGCGGTCACAAAGTTGCTAAAATGTTGTTGCTCTTGCGGTGCTTGTGCCTGACTTTGTGAAATATGCTGAGCTGCAGTGCTGATGTAGTGACCGCTTGAGGAAACTGCCGAAGAGCCAGCATTGCCGCTTGTATATTGATTGTGTTGCTGTTGTTGGCTTGAATAGGATTGTTGTGCGTGATTTGGCGCAGGTGTGGGTCCCAACTGCGGCGCCGGTATGTCGTGCAACACCTGATTCTGTGATTGGAAGCCAAAACTGCCAAAGCCATTGTATTGTCCGCCGCCAATTGGTGTCTCGATAGTTTCCGTGATATGTTGCTCGTATTTCGGTATGGACTTAAGAAGCTCAGTTTCCTTTGAAGGCTCTGCGCCAAAGTAGTTGTGCAGCGACTTAATGGGATCGGATGAATGCAGTGAAGCGGCGGTGGGGCCATTGGCAACAGAAGAGCTAATTGGTTGACTTTGGAAGGCTTGCTTTTGACTTTGTTGGGTCTTTTGCTGAGTTTGATAAGATTGTTGGTGCGACTGTTGTTGCAATGGCTGTTGCGACTGATGTGCCTGTGGCTGCTGTGGCTGGTAACGACTGGAGGCTAGTTTCTGGCTCAGCAGCTGCGTGTGTGAGTGTGATTGTTGTGACTGCTTAAAATAGTTGCTACTACCACTGCTACCGCTGCTACTGCTGGCGCTGTTCGCATTCGGCTGCGTTGGCTGTGGTGAGGGTAGTGAGAAAGTCGGCTGTTGCACGTATTGCGGTTGGCGGTTGAATTGATAGGGCTGTTGTGAGTGATAGTTCTGTTGCTGTTTAAGCGGTTGGGCGTGCTGATGTTGTTGGGGTTGCTGCTGTTGTTGATAGTGTTGCTGGTGCGTTTGCGCAGTCTGATAGTTGGTATTCTCCAGCTTTGCGGGTATCGGCACTGGTTTAATGTGGGGTTGCGCCGGTAGCAAAGTAGGACGGAATTTCACCGGCTGATATGGCAAACCTGATTGGCGCGCGGGCAACTCCTGACTCTTTGGCGGCGCGGTGGGGAAGAAGACCGACTGCTTAGCGGGTGCGGGAGTAGGTTTTTGAAATAAACTGCTAAAGAATGATTGCTGCTGGTTGCTGGGTTGCTGCTGGTATTGTTGATTTTGGTTAAAGAAGAAATGAGATTGCGGTGCGCTCGAAGCCGCAAAAGTCTTGCGGAATTGTGTTTGTGCTTGTGGCAGCTGTTGCAAGGTGGGTACTGGTGATGGAGACGGTGGTGTTGGCGGTGCTGGTGGAGGTGCAACTGCGCTGTTGAGAACTGAATTGAAGGCGGGTCGTTGCTGTTGTGTCTGCTGCTGTTGTTGGTGTTGTGGCTGGTACTGAGTATATTGCTGCTTTTGATAGAAGCTCGGTTGGGGCTGTTGCACCAGAGCAGCTGGCGGACGGAAGTAATTACCGGTATGCTGCAGTGGTAATTGTTGCTTCTGAATATGTGCCTGCTGATGTGGTTGCTGTTGCTGTTTCTGTGGCTGCTGTTGTGGGTGCTGATGCTGATGCTGATTCTGATAGTGTTTCTGCTGGAAAGATTCTGTGAAAAACTGACTAGCGCCGGCATGTGCGTGTCCTTGTGCGCTCGCACCAAAATCCGCTCGAGTGTTATAAGCATCCGCTTTGTAGCTTCCTGCTTGCCCACTTACGCCAACCGGTATGGCCACTACTTGATTTTGTATGCTTTCAGCGTCATGTTCTTCGATTTGGTGTCCTGCTTGCGATTTATCCTCGGAGCCGAAGGTCACATGTATGCCACTGTTGCTGTGATATTTCTCCGAATCAGGGTGGATTATGGTGCGTAGAGTGGTGGTCTTGACTGGTGGCGCTGGAGTTGCTGGCAATGGGTAGTGCACGATTTCCTCTTCCTCTTCGTCCTCATTATCGTCGTTGTTAAGTGAGGCGATGGGGCTTTCCAAATGCAGTTTGTTGTTCTGGTCCTTCTTGTAGTTTACATAGAATACATGCACCTTCTCCTTCTTCTTCTTTGTCACTAAGGGTTGAGGTTCAGGTTCGGGTAGCGTCTCATTTGAGTCTTTAATGATGATTTCAATAATAGGCTCCGGCGCTTCCAAGTATTGTGGATAGTATTGGGGACCAATGTAGTTGGTTGGAAATTGTGCTAGAAGGTGATTGACAAAGCAAGGAGTAAAAAAAAGAAATACAATTTGATGGTTAAATTTTTTATTTTTATGTACATTTATGTTCCCCGTTTTCCTACTTACCAATGGCGTCTTGTCCATTATAGTACCCACTTTGCGGATAATACGATTGCCCATCATTCTCGTATCCAGCACGTCGACTTGCAATTTCCGGATAGAGATAGCCGGCGTTTTCGAAATCGTAAAGCGTACGTTTTCCTCGCTTATCGCTGGCATCCGCTGTACCGCCTGCTGATGACTTCAGCGTTTTACGTGTTGTGCTAGCTGTAGTGGCAGTCTTTGCTGTCGTTTTTGTAGCTGTTTTGCCATTTTCGCTTCCGGTAGATTTTAACGCGGTCGCAGGCTTCACCGTTGTTGCCTTTGTACTTGATTTTGAATCAGTTCCTGCTGTGGCTAGGGTTATTGAAATCCCAATCAACTGAAAGAAACGAAGGAGCAAAATTTTAATGCTGTGACACTTGGATATTTTGTGGAACAGTTATAAAAGCTAGGCTTCAACGAGCTCAATAAATAGGTATTAAATGCGCTAAGAATTTGGTAATATATAAATTGTTATCTAGAAAGTTTTTATGGTCAGAGAATAAACATCTTTTCCACATGCACGTGGAAAAATTTCCTTTATGAAATTTTTGACATGCACTTCTCAAGTGCCCTAAATTAAAAATTTCTTAAGTAAGATGGCAATTCGCCCTATCAGTAAAAAACTACTTGGTGTATCTGCAGCTTTTTTGGCATGTCCTTCAGCTAGCCTTTTATTTAACTTTAATATTTCAATCGCAAAAATCCTTCACTGAGCAATAAATTTCAATCCTCTTCCTCATTACAATTCATTTCAAGCGCAATAATTATTGACATCCTCTTTGTGAGTTAAAAAAAAAAACTGCGGTCTTCAACTAAATTTATCTTAAATAAAACTCAGTTTTTCGGCTCAATATTTACCTCACTCACATATTACTCATGAAAAAAAAGCGTTCTTCCTCCTTTGCTCATCTAGCTTTCATGGCTGAGTAGTTTTAATCTTTGCTTAACTCAGTAAAACAGCAGAAATCGTTCATTGAGCAATCATTGTTTTATCATTTGGTACAGGGATTTTTTTTCTAAACGTTGATGATAAATATTTTTCGTATCACTTTAACAGCCGGTTTCACAAGCAAATTTAAATGGAAAATTATTTTTAATTTTCTGTCTATTTTAATATAAAATTCAAAAAATTAAAATCGTTTTGCACTTAAATTGCTTTCTTGAATTTGGCTGTAAAACTTCGGAGTGATGAAAATACAAGTAATGCTATCAATACGAATAAACTCTTTTACAAGTACTCCTTATGCAAATTCATTAGTGAGCCCAACATGTGAGGAGTTTATAGTGAAGAGAACATAAATAACGCTAGCGCTCTTGGAGTGCTCTTAAAAAATTAAACTTCTCAAAGCGAAAGCATATTTTTGTTCGTAAGAACTCTCTTTTAAGAAGGTCAACGACAGTCTTCACATTTTTTGACGAGTTTTTAGGAATATGGTAGAAATTAAGTGGCAAGACGAAGAAAGTTTCGGTTGCGCTCCAATCTTGCAAAAAAATTCTGGGTTGCACCAGAGGCCTTTGTGTTTCCCTCTCCTGCCGGATCTTGACGAGAAGCGTCATACCGATATAATATCATGGAGTACTAGTCCTTCGGACAGCATGACAAATAAAGCCTTGCTCAAATTAGTAGTTAAGACACTCAGAACCACCAAGACGGTCCGGCATAATGCCACGTGGCTGTAGTTTAGAGTGAACAATTTCTAGACAAATAGACTACTTCAGTGCTCGTTAAAGTGGTGGTCCGCGGACCGGTGCCGGTCCGTAAGCCATAAGTCGCCGGTCCGCAAAGGGCGTCGCGAAATGGACAACGATTTTCTTACCATTGTGAGACTGGGTTTTCAACCATGAGTATTATTAAGACAAAGTACAGGAACAGTTTAAATATTAGTTCTCCATTGCGTGTCGCACTGTCCACAATTGAGCCACGACTTGATAAGCTTGTAAATAATAAACAGGCTCACCTCTCGCATTAGTAAACATCGACTTTCGTAACTTTACAAGGAATGATACCTTCCAATAGCATTAATATAATTTTAATAAAACTTGACGTGCTTATAATAAGTCTTATTATTATAACTTTACAGTTATTACATTTGTGATGTTTTATATTACTGTTTAATGAGGCTATATACAACTTGTATAATAAAAACAACTTAAATTTGTTAAACATTCATAAAAAATCGCTAATATCTGCTATCATTAAATGGTAATAGGTCATATATAGACACCCGGCTAATAAAGAAATTCATTTAAACAAATTTTAATACATATATGAGATGATTGTAAACGAAAAATAATCAATAAAAAAAGGTACCGGTCCCCGACGTAATAGAAAAACTGCAGCCGGTCCGTCACACTCAAAAGTTTGACGAGCACTGGACTACTTGATCCGGGGCTTGTACTTTGCACTAAATAACAAAGCCAATTTTGAGGTCGGCATGGAAGTGACTACTGCTGTTTATTTTGGAACTGGCCACCCCAGTTCAACCATGTGGAATTAAATCACCAATATGCTCAAAAGCTAACAAAATGCCCCACAAATCGGTGAATTGCAATAATTGTGGTAGCAATTAAATAAATAACCAAAGAAAGAAAATTCGCAGTTAATATCTATTTAATCTAAAAAAAATTAATGAAAGCCTTTTCTGATAATTAATCAAAGTGTGTTATATTGTGGAGTGTCTTTTAGGTTGCACACAAATGCGAAATAAACTTTTATTATATATACTATGTGTATATGCATATAGATAATTACTGACGTTGAAAAATTGAATTTCTATGTTGCTTACAAATATGCTACAATATAGTAGTTTTATTTACACATGCACGGCGGCTTAACGCCGGAATGAAGCACAGCGCTAGGAGATTAAATAATATATGTATATGTATTTGTGAAAAATTACTTTATAATTTTCGGTAATTTTTACAAATTATGAAATTAGCTGTAAAACAAAAATATTTTCAATTATATAATTTTGGATAAGGCTGAGAAAAACCAATTTACCCCAAATAAGCAGAGACAGTGACAAATGGTTGTAGGACAAAATAATTAGGAAAGAAATAGTTTAGTGGAAACTACGCCTAGATTTTTGCCAACTCTTTATTATTATATGAACGATATGATAAGTAAGTATGTCGACATAAAGTATACAAACCGACTTCAGTTCTCATATGAAGATTTTAAATCACCGTTAAATTCTTCATGATACATTGATCGGATTTAAACCATGGTATGGCATCACCTTTCCTTAAAAAAAAAAAAGAATTATAGAAATCGGTTAACGTGGTCCAAAGCTATGCGGTAACATACATACATGAAAAAAATTAAAAAATATTCCTACGAATTGATAACCGCCTTATTTGTTGAGTCGGTTGGTGATTAATATAACATAAAACCTTTTATTTAACCAAAACAAAAGTTGCTCATTTATTAAAAACAAAAGAAATTGTTTTAAACATATCATGAAGAGTGTTGCCATTTTCATACAAATGTATTCCACATTGATATAATATTGTCTTAAATTTCAAGGAATACTACATATTTTCCCTCAGTGTAAATTTAGAATCATTTTCATATAATTTTTTCCAAATAAATATATAAATTTCGCATTAATTCGCAAACCAGAGCCAATTAAAAAAAAAAAACATGAATATATGTATTCTGAATCAGCGGGCTTTTCTTCCACGTTTAAAAAAAAAATAGTTTTTTTGATTGTAAGTTCAGTTTTTTCAATGTGCTTGTGGTTGAAAAATTTTTAACGTTATCACAAAATTAGAGTATTCCGACGTAGGTTTATCCAAAAGCTTATTGCTCAGCACAACAGGCTCTTTAAAAATCAAAAACGACAACATATGCATAATCCTCAGAAACCGCTGGTCTTACGAATAGTTTACAACGTTACGTTACAACGCCAAAAATTTTGTTTCAACGCCTCAAGAACTATAAAAAATGTTAGTCAGAGTTATTATCGCACATCTAAAGGTCAATGTCCTTCATTTCAAATCTTATGACCTTCACAAAAAATTCCTTTTAGTATACCTAGTCACAGCTGTTTTCAAAATAAAGCTTTCATAAGTCTCTTTGGTCTGATACATGTTCTAATTAACCGATGAATTAAGTTTAATTTGAGTTTTCTTAAAAGCGGCGATCCTTTTCAAACCCATTTCGATTGATAGCCATATTTTAATAATTCATTTAATTTTTTAAAGATACTTTCAAAATAAATCCTTCTTCTTTCTCTTTCGCCTGACACCCAACTGTGCTAAATATTACAATTACGTAGGTGCCATAATTTAAGTTGAGTTCGATTTTTTAAACAGGTGGCCACCTTCCTAAATATATTTTAGAAATAAAGCCTTTACAAACTCATTACTACTGACGCTTATATTTGAGTAATTCATCCAACGCGTTAAATAATTTCAATATCTCTTTCTAAACACGTGGCAACCCTCTTGGAGCATTCTGTATTTAGACTACATAAATATTTCTTACGCTCTTTCACTTGGCGCCCGTAGTTCTATATTTCAAATAACTTGTGTATAAGTTTACCAAAGTCAACTTTTTAAACAGGTGGCAACACTCTTCAAATATTTACAACTACTTCCTTCTCAAACTACTTTCACCTGACGCCCACATGGTGATACAGATTTGTATTACCCAATTCCCTTAATTCAAATTGAATTTTATTTTTTAAACAGGTGGCACCACTGATCACGAAAAAATTCATATACATATATTCATGAGCAACAGAGTATAGTGCAAGCATATTTTTACCAGTCGCACTTTCTCAGTGCCATTAACACACTCACCCGCAACCTCAAGTATTGTAGTTTTGATCGCCCTCACTTGCGCTTATTATCTACGAGTACATATCTACCCTACCTTGCTTTGCGGTCTGCAAAGTTTACTCGCAATTAATCAATATATTTATTTATTGTTTACCATGGTGGATGGCGTTCGCGCAACAGCTCAATAGGTCAATGTCAATGTTTATTGTGACGCTTGCAACTCAATTAAAAGTGGAGCAAAAGCAATGCTCATACATACACGAGTGCGTCTGTATGAAGAAGTAAATGCAATTAAATGCTTCATTTAATTTTTCCCTTTTCCATTTTACGCCATAATAAAATTGTGTAATTTAACATTTTAATTAAATGCGATAAACGACCCTATCCACACAATTTTACAAGTGCTAGGTTAATGAATATCACGACACGCTTCAATAACAGTTAACACGTAAATTTTTACCATTATTATGTTTTTTGTTAGCCACTGAAGTGTTTGAGAGGCAATCATAAGCAAAGTTGATGCAGTTAATTTAACCGGTATAATTTTTTTAATAATGTTTACATATCTACAATAGAAAAGTAAACATGCCTAAACCAGCTTCTACCCTGTAGTCAAATGTACTAGTTGTAAACTACTTCACAACTAGTATGAACCGCATGCCCAACTAGTCAGCCAACTATCTTTTTTCCATGCAATCAACTGGTATTTTTAACATGGGGATGTCCTACGAGATGGCAATTGTCAGATTTCGGTCAGAAATATACCAGTCTCATACTAGTTCAAAATACACAGAAAACTACTAGTCCAATTATGGACCAAAACCACTACTTTGGAAGTCAAAATATAAAATGAATTCATGAATATACAATAAAAAACTTTTGATTAAGTACACTTTAATACATTTCATATTTTTATTTAGCAACCTTAGATTTGCCAATAATTACTGTTAAATTTTTTGAGTATTAATTAAAAGGAGAAATAAATACATAAATATTTCAAACTTTCGAACATAAATTTAAAAGCATTTTCCATTAAATGATATTAAAAGTAAAAGCTTTCAAGTACAATAAACATTATATTTTTATCTTTTTTAATAGTATTGAATATGGAAAAGAAAACATTTTAGTTAAAAATAAAACGAATACTTAAGTTCATTTTTGAGTGAACTAAAAAAAAATAAAAGTTTTCATTAAGATAAATTAAATTCATTAACTTTGCGTATTTCAGACCTTTCTTTTTAAAATTTTTTAAATGTAATAATGTTTAAAATTTGAGATTTGGACTTTATTGTATTAAACTGTCAAAGTCAAATAAAACAGGGCATGAATAAACCGCTTTGCACCTGGTACAAGTCTGGTCATTTTCGAACTAGTTCGGTTTCAGTCAGGAAATTCTGGTTGTAAACTAGTATTTTTCCTGACTAGTTTGGGGTTTCACTGCAGGGTATCTATAAACGTAAGAGTCCCATAAGAGTCATCCCGGAAGCCTCCTGTACGAGTAATAAAAGAGCGTCTCTATACACCCGAATTCCTCCTCGTGGAGTAATGGAAGACTACTCCCACATTGCTCCATAACGAGCATTTTACATAAGCTAAAAAGATTTTACTTTTTACGCAATTCATTTAATTAATTTTTTAATCATTTACATATATACATACTTATGCACATACATACAAGATTTAAGCTGCATATTACAAAAACAGAAAAAAACATAAATAAAACTTATTACATTATTAACTAAAATTGGAAAACGGATATCGAACAGTAATGACAAACTCAAACATTATACATACATACATATATACATATACTTTTATATAATCCACAAGATAAGTGTGGCGAGGATGATTTCCTGGAAAAGTTATTTAACTTGTATTCACCTGGGAGTGGGCCAAACGATTCACGCCTTGAAAAATTTCCGGCTGTACCCAGTAAATTTTCCGAGCGGGGCAAGATTGCAACGCTAGAACTTAGACGCCTTAATTGCTGGCCCCGTAATCTGAAATATATTTTGAGTTAAATAATACAATCATTTGTAAGATTAAATAATAAATGTGGTCATACATACCAGCGGCTCTAAAGATTGGCTCCCCAATTTATTTGATTGTTTCCTGATTTTAATTTTTCAATAAGAAATACATACATATGCATGTATGTAAGTATGAATGTACACATCAGTTATCTGTCTTTCTTTCTTCATACATTTTCCAAAAACACAAAATTATGTTGAAGAAGGTGCGGCGTATAGCTCTCCTATCAATCAAAACGAATACTCCTGGATTGCTCGCTTAGGAGACATCGATTTTTGCTCCTAAGCGAGTAATAACGGAGTACAAAACCAACAAATCTCGCTTATACCTCCGAAATCATGTATCCGGGAGGATACTTTTGTTGCTCACTTGGGAGATCTCCCATTATACTCCTAAGTGAGAAATACAGGAGTGAAAAACCGACTAATCTCGCTTATTGCTCCCAAATCATGCCTCAGGGAGCATTCTTTAACTGATAGCTTAGGAGATGTCCCTATCGAGTAATAAGGGAGTAAAAAGTCCACAAATCTCTCTTATTGATCCGAAATCAGGTCAAGCAGAGTACTCTTTTATTCCTCACTTAAGGAGATCTCCATTCAAGTTCTAGTGGGCTAATCCAAGCCAAAAAATAAAATCCGCAAACTGACTGAAATTTTAGTATTTGGTCTAGTAATGATTCTCTTTTGGATTCATCCTCAAAAATTATATTAACCTCATAAGAGAAGAAATCATTTTCTTAAATTTTTGTCAGTTTGCGGTCGCATTGCGGAATTTTTGTTAGCTTGGTCGAATGCATACGAACAGTATGGTCAGGGTAAGGGAGACTAAGTTGTAACGTACGTATATTTTTGAAGAGAGAGCAGATGTGTTATATATGTATATCTGTCCTTCCTGAAATTACTACTATTTTAAATATCTGGATCTAATGCTTATTACAACAAATAGGGGCGTTTGTACTTTTTGCAAATTTCGGAATTATCTATGCGCGATTTTCATTCGCTTTTGGCATCGCTACCTCCCAAATATGGCGAAACTTTTTGACATTGCTGAAAGCTTATTTGTTGTTGCATGTTGGCTGTGCTACCTTTGACTTTCTCCCGCTGTTGTTTACGTCGATATATGAATATATGTACCTATTTCGCCATTTCTTCCGTTAGCCAACAAATTCGTAGCAATGACGCAGAAGACAGCGAGTTGAGTTAATGCAAATATTTTAATTTTCGTTTTTGTTTTACTTTGCGGTTATATGGGGAAAAATGAGTGGGCGTTTCAGTTTCATTGGCTTGCTACCAGCCTATATATTTATTTATATACTATTATCTCACTGCAATTTGGCATTGTTTTATTTATTTATTTTCTTCTTTTTGTGTACCTTCACTGACCTACACAATATCCTTATTAGACACAACATTTGCTATTTGGTTGGTTGGTTGGTTTAAGTGGATTCTCACCCTGATAACAAGCAATTAGCTAATTTGCCATTTTGATTCCGCAACTCGTGCAACCTGCAACCATTTGGCGGCTTTAATAAATTTCAATACATCATACAGAGAGGGAGGCAGCTGCACTCTGAAATATTCTGCAGGAATGGTTTGCCGAGTGTCTTTAGCCTCATCCTAGCAAAGGCTGGACACTCTCACAGAAGGTGTTCGACTATCTTATTTGAGCCCGGCTTTGTTTTGCCCAGAACTCAATCTTCCTGAGCGAGCGCCCATGTCCACCGCGTGGGACAGATTCAGTGCGGAGCCGCTCTTGCTAGTTCGTCCGCTGCCTCGTTTCCGTAGATGCCCCTATGTCCCGGGACCCATATTAGGGTAATTTCGTATTGATTAGAAATATAGGCCAGCTTTCTCCTATATTTCTCCACTATCTGAGATCTAACAGAGGTAGAAGAAAGTGCCTGAATAGCCGCTTGGCTCCCCGAGAGGATGTTCACCTGCGTTCTCGAAAACCCCTGCACCAACTTTGACCCATACGTAAAGACAGTTAAGCCCTGCAAAAACCCGAAATTTCCCTGATTCCAGTCACTGCCGCCTGGGAATTTCGTGCGGGGCTTATGGTGAACCCAAGTCTTCGAGAGGATATAGTCAGTGGGCAGCGCTTTAATTTCAGACGGTATTACGTCTAGGATGGAACCGTGCCCGAATTGTCTTTCCTTCCAGAGTCCCTGGGCACGCAGTCTGATGGCGCTGTTAGCAGATGAATTTTCGATAAAGATATCTTTGGGTAGTAAGTCAACAAACACGTTTAAAACGTCCTTCGGACAGAATCTCATTGCATTTGTTACGCTAGCGGCTGCTGACCTTTGAATTCCGCCTAGCTTTTTAACTACGCAATTCTTAGTAAGGGCTGGCCACCAGACCAGCGCCCCGTAACAGATTATAGGTCGGACTATAGCTGTGTACATTCAGTGCACAATTCTTGGTTTCAAACCCTATCTGTTACCCAACATTCTCCTGGTTGCATAGAGAGACAGTGGCCTTCCTCGTACGCTCCTCAATGTTTGGTTTCCAATTAAGTTTGGGATCCAGAATAACTGTAAGGTACTTCATCTTGTTTGACAGATCCAGTTCCGTTCCTCGGCACCTTGGTTTAGTAAAATTAGGTAATTTTGTTTTATTTGTGAAAAGCATAAGGTCAGTTTTCTCAGAGTTTACGCTAAGACAACAACTTATGGCCCATGAACCAACTATCTTTAAAGTCCTTTCCATAATTCCACTTATGACCGAAGGAAACTGATCCGATACCAGTATCGCTACATCGTCGGCGTATGCCACCGCTTTGATTCTCTGAGAGTCCAGCTTTATTTTTGGTATTTATTCAAATTAATTTTGGTTGGTGTTGGTTTCTTATACATAAACATGTTTTTTTTAATTTTTTTCAAAATTGTTGATTTATATAATCTAGTAATTTTTGCATATTTTTCGGACATCGCTTGTATTTGCATATTTATGTGAGTTGTGGTAATCGATGTACTGGTTTGTTTCCGCTTTGCTTGAATATTCACTGTTATATATTTTGTGTAAGCAAGTGATCAACGATATCGAGATGCTAATTAGTCAGTGATTAATGAGTTGGATAATGTCATTGACACCCTTTGACAGAAAAAAATATCACAAAAACCAAAAACTAAAAGATAATAAAAAAAGAAAAAAAGGGACTTTGAAGATTCAACCTAAAGACAATTGATTAAAATACACAGTCCAACAATTTTACAAAAATGTTACTCAACACAAAAAAAAAACAATAATAATTTTGAAAGAGGATGTCTCCCAAACCAACTTTTCCGAATACAATATTAATCCAGAGGGTCTGATTTTTTCAAGAGGGGTTTAAGTTTTAACACTTTAGACGAAAGTGCAATTGATTTATCGAAAGTATCATGTATAAAACGAATTCAAATGAAATGTCTGTCTTCAGACTACTATAGTAGAATTTAGTGAGGATTTTTTTTTTGTAGTAGATTTGAACCCTGAACACCTACTTAAATGGGCATTTTTGCCCCTTTCTTAAAACAGCTATAATGAAAATTGGTTAAAAAGGGCACTTACAGGGATAAAATATTCCACGAATATTTTAAGCGGACAATTTTGCAGGGGGTCTTCGCAGCTGAAAAACTTGTGCGGATTGGGACAAGTGCATAAGAGAGCTTAGGTCACGCTAGTGTACCCGGCATAAGTTCTATAAATCCACCAAAAGCAGTCCTTTCTTCGATTTTCCTTTGAATATTTTCTCGATTAGTTTGATTTTCTAATGAAGCCTCTCGCCATGTTTTTTTGAGTCTGGTGCTCCATGCGCCAAGCATTTTTACAAGATGCTTAAAATGCGGATATGTACGGAAAGCATGGAGGAAGTTGTAGGTCATAATCAGCCCGAAAGCAGGGAAGATAAATAACTTACAGCAAATGATTTCAAACCAATAAGTCTTTCAACGTTCACACTAAAAACACTGGATAGATTAATCGATCACACAATGGACACAGCTCAACACGTATTACCTCACTATATAAAAAGCGCTGGAACCTTAGGAATACATCCTTGCCGCCGTCCTGGATAGTGAAAAGGCCTTCAATAATGTTGGAGTGATAAAGGTAATTTAAAAAAGATAATGAAAATGAATAATGAAGGTAATAGTTGTGCGATTAACAAAAAAGAAAACTAGCATATAGCATGCCAAATAAAATAAAATAAATTTTCAAAATGGACTCTAATTTGGGTAATAATATTCCAGCTTACGTGGAGCAATAAAAAATCGAATTGGATAATTTGTACCAACTAATAAATGTTGCTAGGTAACATAGCAGCATAGTAATTTATACAGCTTTTGTTGACTATGGGAAATAAGTAATCAACAAAAGCCAAAATACCATATGTAAATATTCAACAACTAATTAATGCGACCGACAATTTTTCAAAATCCTGAGAATAATAAAAATACATGCATGAATTAATAAAAGATCATTAATTAAACTTATTAAATAATAACTTTACATATATGTATGCATGTACACATGATTGCATGAATAGTACATTCGAAGCCTAACTATATTTAGGTACAATGTATATCAGCACGAACAAAAAATGCTGGCTTGTACTGTAATAAGATCACTAAAAGAAACAAGTTAGCTGACATTCGAAATACTTGAAACGTCAATGGCACATCTTTGCAGTGTCTGTTACATCGTCAATACATATGTACATACATATCTGCATATGTAACAACCCAGACAGCTACCGTGGGCTTTTCGTGATATTCCGGATTTACAGGCGCAAGTAGCGCTAGCTTGCGGCAGGTTTTGAAATAGTTTTTGTGCAAAAAATAAAAACATTGCATAAAATTCAACAGAAAACGCATGGAGTAATACAATCACTTTAGGAAGTTAACAGTATCATGTGAAAAGAAAAACAATAAAAGTGTAGCTGTCATACATACATATTTACATATAAATAAGTATTTACATATAAATAAGTAAGCATACACACTAGATCGTACCAGAAAAAAAGAATTCGCCGTACAGCACTGAGACTAAGGTAGTATTTTTGAAAGACAATTTCGAAATTTTTTCCGGCTTCCGGAAAGTGCTCTATAAGTGCTGACAAATGCCTTTCAGGATTTCCTAGGAGTAATACTATACCTTTTCCAACATTATTTCAGAAAAACACAAATGTATTTCAGAAAAGGCCAAATTAATTTCAGAAAAGGCCAAATTAATTTCAGAAAAACTCAAATGTATTTCAGAAAAGTTCAAATGATTTTCAGAAAATCGCAAATGTATTTCTGAAAAGGTCAAATGTATTTCAGAAAATCACAAATGTATTTCAGTAAATCACAAATGTATTTCAGAAAAATATTTTTGGAATACTGTTATGCTTTTCTGAAACACATTTGGGTTTTTCTGAAAAACATTTGGCCTTTTCCAAAACACATTTTCCGTTTTCTGAAATACAGTTGAGTTTTTCTGAAGTTCATTTGGCCTTTTCTGAAATTCATTTGGCCTTTTCTGAAATACATTTGTGTTTTTCTGAAATACTGTTGGAAAAGGTGTAGATCAGAAACTAATCTGGAAACTGTTAAGAAAGCTGCAAGATTATTTGTGAGCATTACAGTAAATCTATACGACGATACATCGGCGCTGAGTTTCAATATTCGGGCGAAGAAGTGCCCTGAAATTGCCATACCGAAGGATACTATGAATCCTATGTTCAGCTTTTCAAAGAGGTTAAAAACTGATCTGACTAATAAGAAGAGCTGTGCCGTTCGGTACATATCGCATAAACCAAAACATAATTACCTGGTACACTGAAGGCTTATTGACTGCCCATATTCTGGGCGGAAACATATTCCATAAAAAGATGCGCGGATGTTTTGCTATCGAGCGAAACTACCGGATTACCATCATCTCGCTCTTCACTGACAGCCAAGCGACTATCAAGGCCCACAAATCTCATCAGATAACATCTAAACTAGTGATAGAGTGCCTTGATAAGCTGAATACTCTTGGTCTGACTAATCGAGGTTTGCTTCTGTGGATTCCGGGACTTATAGGTATTGAAGGAAATGAGATTGCTAATAAACTTGCGCAAAAAGGAAGTCCAGAGCCTTTATGTGGCATAAGAAGAAGGGCACTCTTTGCCCTGGCCGGGTTAGAGAAAGAGGCTCAAAGAAACCCCTTTCACTTAAAGCTCCCATACAATTGATTATTAAGTTATGGAATTTTTTGTTACAGCTCCTTCATTTATGCAGCAAGCAACGTGAAAGTTCGCATTATTTTCATTCATTATCAACAAAAAGCTTACCAGTCGGGTTACTCGAACCTATAGTCTCCATGCAACAGATTGTTCAGGTATGGGATTTTACTTTAAAACTCCTTTATTTGTACTCCTAATAGTAGTAGATGATAGTTATACGCAGCGTCATTTTCGCTTCTACGAAGACATTCGCGATCGCAAACTTCGGTTTGGTAAGACTTCCGTTTGAAATATAGCCATCGCCAAGATTATAATGGCATAATATATACAAAAATATTTGCGTATTTTTCAGATTTTTGTCATAATAATAATAAAATTCTGAATAAATGGCCACTCATATCACAGTTGCATTGAGTTGCAAAAAATACGAAGAATGTAAGATTAAACAAATCCATATTGAAAAAGAATCAAAACAACAGCTATATAACTGCAACATTAGCTGCCACAACAATCAGTCTCAACAGCAATTAAGTGTCATCAGATTGTAGCAACATTTTGCGCCTCTCGCTAAACAACAATTAACTTCAATTCTTGTTGGCGTATACTTAGCGGTATTCAATTGCAAACAATCCGTTCGTAGCGTGCAATGAGTCGCATAAAGCGTTGAGCGTTAGGCTACGTGTCTGCAACTGTAATCCACTACTGGGCTTCCACAATACGTAGTACATCTTTGCTGCCTTCTAAAGATGGCGTTTTTTCCCTTTGTTGGTGTCACTGTTTATTTTCCCATCGCTCGCATTTTTGTTGTTGTTGCATACAGTAATGATATACTACTGTAGGATATGCTAATATCTGAGCATTCATTTATTTAATTTTTCATCATCTTTCAGTTTTCAATTGTGACTTTGCTTTTGTTTAGCTGTTTATGCCTCTTCTGCGAGTTTCGTCAACATTCACAGTCAGCTGCTCTATACCGTTATAGCAGTTTCATTGTCTGCTGTAGCAATTAGTAGCTGCCGCAAACTGCTGCCACAACTAATACCGTTGCGTAGAGCTAAGTTTGTGAATGGATTTTTTCCAAACGTTTTCATTTCGAATTTGCTATGCTTGCGTATATTCGCATCCAACTGATGTGGTAAATATTATGATAGTTGTTATGTTTGTTATTTTAGTGACGGTATTTTTGTGTGCTTTTGTGTGTCTTGCACGCTTGTACTGAACTTTTACCATTTAACGATGTTGCAGTGTTGCAATGTTTCATCTAATGTTATAGCTTCAATTTCTGGTAGGAACATGCAACCAAAGTTGCACGCATAGTTGTAGCGCAAATTAATATTGCCGCTCCCATAATCGGCAAGTCTCTTGCAATTATAAAATGTATAAAACTGATATAAATTTTGTGAATTTTCTCAGTCTTCTCGATTGCTGCAATCAAAACACACTCGCACATATCAGATTCCTATTCCCCAATTTACAATCAATATAATCGTAATTACATATATTACTAACTAGCAAATACGCGGTTTACTTCACTGTGCCTTAAAAGTATCTTTGTGCTGTTTAATACCCGTACTTTTACATTTCATTTGTTTTATCAATTTAATTTTGATAAAATTTTTCTAACGGGTGGCAATCCTCCTCAATCCCATTCCCGGCTTTAAACTTTTCTAAAGTTTGATACCCATATTGCAATATTCAATTTACCTTATCAATTAAGTTAAATTAAAATTTTGAAACAGGTGGCAACCTTCAACATAATATTTTGGGATATAAGCCTTCTTAAATGTCTTTCTTTTGACAGCCATATTGCAATATCTACTTTATCATGTCCATTTACTTAAACTGCAATTTTCAAACCGATGGCAACTCTCCAATTTTTTCTTTCTTTATTTTAAGTTAGACCTCTACCAATACATCGGTGAAAACTACATTCAAAACCATGCATTAGTTTTCGAGTGATGCGCGTACAAACATACAGACAGACAAAATTTCTAAAAATTGTTGATTTGGCTTATATTGCTCCAATAAAGAGAGGCGTTTCACACTGAGCGATTGTTGCTTTCAATTGAAATATTGCAGTAAAATCGCCTCATCTAAACACCGTATAAGGGCAAACTTGATAGAGAGCAATAGGTTCATTTCGAGAGTTCTACTTCCTACCGCAGTGAAGCTCTGGAACTTCTACTGAATCCCCTTCCTGAAAACCAATTGCTGGAGATGCCTAAGATTTGGTCGTTGTTCTTCTGTTTTGAAAACCAGTTATCTTCAAGCATTCCCCATAAAGGGCAATGGGAAAAACTGCTAAGGTCTACACTCAAGGTCTCTATGCTGATAGTTTTACCGATGGCTCAAATATTGGGTTCTCACTGAACTAAGCTTTCTGACCTTTTTAGTATACTTCAAGCATTAGCAGCTTCTTTGACTGTGTAATGCCACAGTGTTGGCACATCTATCACAATCTATACTAACAACGAAGCTGTTACTAAATTTATGGAGTGTAATAAGGTATCTCCGAAGCAACTAGCCGAGGGAGTTTCACAAGTTAATTTTGTGCTCCCGGGCATAAAAGGGTTTTTGAGGCTGAGGTTTACTCTCCGCATGTTGCAGAAACACAACTATGTAGTTGCCCTCTTGCTAGGACCAACTTAGGTCGGTGATAGATGGAACTGAAGCAACATGCAGTGTTACAAGGCAGATCTTTTGCTGATTGATTTGTGAGAAATCTAGCACTCTGCTTTCAACGAAGCTCTGAAAGCAACTGGCTTGCCCAGTCGCTGACTTCTTTCGTAGCTGCAGAGCCTAGGAAGAGTTGGAGAGTATCGAGCACCAGCATCTCGGTCACCGTTCTATCTTTGCAATAACACGAATTCAAATGTAATACAAGCAATTATTTCAGTGTCTAACCGCTTTTAAATCTATGGATATAGTGATCGCTATCGCATTGTTAAGACAAGGCGATAGGTTCGACCACAACGGAAATTGAAAGGAGCCGAATCCTTAGAATGCTGTTCAAATGAACTGCAACGTATTTCATAAATTGACCGTAATCTGTCGGGAAAAGGGTATTTTGTCTATTTAATGTTTACTATTTTTCTAGCTCATTATATAACAAACACCACGTAAAACCACATTTTAAACATTGTGCAAAAATTATACATAATCTGCAAAGTTTCATCTAAGTCAGTGGTTCCCAAAGTGGTCCAGGTGGACCCCCAGAGGTCTACGTTGGCGTGAAGAAAAATTAGGGGTCCACAATACCTTACGTCTTGTCGTGTTGGGGGTCCACGAAGATTTATCTGGTTTCAATAGTAAATAACAAATATGTTAGCTTAGCTTTACCTAGGCAAAAATCCGATTTTTTCGGTTGTTTCTGAGAGGCTGTGAAAAATAGTCTTATTAAGACCTTAAATAAGTCTTTTGAAGCTTTGGGATTTTAATTTTAAGATTTCTTGGCTGAAATTTTTTAGGAATTTCGGTTCCCATGAAGTTCTAACAGATATTGCGAAAAAAATTCTTTGGCATAGTTATTGCTTTTTTAATGGTCCGCCCGCTTGAAAAAATTTGTTTAAGTTAGGTCGGCATATGGATAAGATAGCCTGTTTATTTAGCTTTAATTTGTTTTTTAAAGACTCCATTAATTGTTTTGAGTTTTGGATTTAAAGACAGAGTTCGCAAAAATTCCTCACATACTATTTCTCTTTTTATTTTTACTACTGCGAGTTTAGGATTGAAGCTCTGGCGCGACGCAACTTTCCATCGTTAGATCTAATCTTCACAATATTTTGTTGAGTTTTGGGAATATGGTAGAAAATTATCAGCAGGGGGTTCACCGAAACAAGAAAAATTTTTAAAGTGGTCTACGAGAAAACAAGTTTGGGAACCCCTAATCTAAGTTTTAAACTTTTTGTTCAGAATTTTTTTGAGTTTAAAAACCCATCAAATTGTGGGATAACAAAGTGCAAGTTTTAAGTTGCTAAAAAATTGCGTTGATTTTTAATGATATTTTTTTCTGACTGCATTATGAATTTTTTTTAAATATTCATCAATTCGCTTTCATTTCTATTTAAACCCGATAACAAAAAATTGGTAAATGGTATGAACTGCAATTAAAAAGAGGAAAGTTTTTCGGTTGTTAATTGGCAGTTCGAACAGCCAGTCCAATGCAACAGTAAAATATTTACATATATAAAAATGCATAAATTTGCATCCGAAACTATACGTACTATGATGTATACATTTTTACATACATGTTTACAACAGTTTTTTGGCACGCAGTTCCGCTACTTTATTTTGAAAGTCGTGCACCTCACGCATCAATATGTAGGTACATACATATGTCTGTCAAACCACTCAACTGGCCAGTCTGCCCATTAGCCAATTGGCACCCGTGCAGCTACTACATGTTGTCAATGTTGACATGTGTCAATGACATTATTGCCAGACATGCGATAACAATATACTACCTGAATCAAATAAACTTGTTAAAATAAAATTTTAAATTATTTTATGGGTTTTATTTATGTTCATACATAGAGTGCTTTCCAACTAAGTAGGGAAATAATTTTCAAACAAATTTAGTTAAACACAAATTTGTTTAAAATTAAAAAAAAAAAATTAAAAATTACATATTTCAAATTTCCACATAATTATTCGAATTTTCTTCAAACTCTTCTTCCATCTCACCCAAAAGAAAATACTACATATGTACATGTTTCCGTTAGTAAATGCGCTAACTGCTACTGCTAATTAAGTACCTAATTAAACCAGAAGTATCCAGCCATGCTAACATTGTAAGCACAAATAGTATGAAGGCAAACATAAAGCATTGTATGCACATGGTATGTATGTATGTGTGTTGCATACACACTAAATGCAATTTAAACTTTGTACACTTCATTCGTCACTCATTTGACACGGATTCTTGTTTGGGTGACAATGACATGGAAACGTTCAAAGCTAACTTAACTACAATGGCCGGTATAACAGGTGTCACAACATACTTCGAAACAACAAAAATGTACAAATTTTAGTTTGAATTTTAGTTGACTGGTGCAAACTGAAGTGAACTCTAACTTTTCGCGTTAACATTTATCATTTGTCATTTGCTAAACGTAGGTACATGCATTCACATTTGTTTATGCAGTTTGTACATAATATAAACTTATATTAAAGCTGTAGCAGGTCGATGTCTGTGCATTATAGATGTTAAGGAAAAATTAATTTGGTGGTCTTTATTAGAGCAACAGAACCCAAATCAACAATTTTTAGAATCTTCGTCTGCATGTGCGTCCGTCTGTCTGTCTGTCTGTGTATTTGTACGCACATTACTCGAAAACTGTTGTATGGAATCGAATTCCGCTTTCGCCAATGCATTTCTAAATGTCTGACTTAAAATGTAGAAGAAAAAATTAGAGAGTTGCCACCTGTTTCTAAATTGCAGTATAGGTAAATTGTTAAGATAAATTCAATATTGCAATATGGCTGTCAAAAGAAAGAAGTTTAAAAAGACCTACAGCCGAAAAAATTGTGCGGAAGGTTGCCAGCTGTTTGAAAGTTTTAATTAAATTTAATTAAGAAGATGAATTAAAAATTGCCGAAAATATTTTTTACGGGGGTTGCCACCTATTTGAAAAATTGTATTCATAAATGCTAGTATTACACTAAAGATGTTTAAGACAGTTTATTGTTGAACAAATTTTTTAAGGGGGTTGCCATCTGTTTGAAATTTTTTTTTCAGCTAAATTGATAAGGTTGCTAAATTGTGGAAGATTGCCAGCTGTTTGAAAGTTTTAATTAAATTTAATTAAGAAGATGAATTAAAAATTGCCGAAAATATTTTCTGCAGGGGTTGCCACCTATTTGAAAAATTGTATTCATAAATGCTGGTATTACACTAAAGATGTTTAAGAAAGTTTATTGTTGAACAAATATTTTAAGCGGGTTGCCATCTGTTTGAATTTTTTTTTCAGCTAAATTGATAAGGTAAGCTAAACACTGGATTAGTACACCTTTGAAGAAAGTGTGTATTAAATATGTATACTCAGTTATAAGATAAATTTAAATTTCAAGCAGAAATTCGATACTCTACTTACTTTTTAAATACTTTCGAAAATATATTCTGTCTTTTCCTGAGTTTCGCCTGAAAAAAATTTCACCCGAAAATTTGTCATCCGCCCATAGTAAAACCATGGAAACCAAAAGTGAAAAGTGAATCGGTTCGAGGAAATTAAACTCATGATAAGGCTGATTAACCAGGGACGTGAACTGGTTTTGAACCGGAAAACGGATTTTTTCTATTAATTAACTGAACCATTAACCGAACCGAAATTTTCCACAAATGTTTGATCCGAACCGAAAACCGAACCACTTTTCATAGAGGTTTAAAGGTTCGTTTCAACCAATTTTCAAAATATAAATTTAACCGTTTCTTTTTTTTTGTTAAATATGGTAATACATACCATGTTTCTTTACCATGTGGCAATATCAAATGTAAAGGCAACCCATCTCATTTAACAGACGCTTGACACTTTAGATTTAAACTTGCGTTTAATTTTTTTTTTTGATTTCTGAACCGTTGAACCGAACTGACCAAATTTTTCATCCAGTTCACGTACCTGATATTAACTTACGTTACAAAAAAAGGAGGCTTCATAAATCGAAAATTTGTTTGAATATCTCCCTTCATGAAGCTCTTTAAATATATTTTATTTTTTACGAATGAAGCCATAAGAATTTTGAGAGGGAGTAACAACACAAAAATACTTTTAGGGTGCAGTGAAGCATGCCGGCTATTTGGTAGTAATATAATAAAATACTACTTCTGATTTGGGTGTAAAATAGGAGTATAATAGTATATCGGTAAAAATTAATTACTAAATATTATTAGTATGAGTATTATTTTAACAGGAAATGTTTAGGTTTTGTTTAGCGTTTGTGTGGTTTTCACTCCTTCCTTTCTATATGTTGTATAATAGTAAATAACCTTCTCTAACGTAAGTATTTTTTGTTGTAAATTTATTAAAAACTATCATCGCATAACCATATAAACTAATAATCAGGTGATCAAAAAAACAAAAATAAAGTCGAAATTTTAACGCTCTCATCCACTAGGATTGTTCTATGCCGAAAAATTAAACCCCCGATTTTTTATTTTTAAATCAAAAAAATATTCGCTCAAAGCGCTCAAAGTTTGTCATATGGAAAAAAATATTTTTAATAGAAATGAAATTTCCCGGAAAACCCTGTTTCTCTCCCGTAGACTTCGATTACTAATACCCATTTGTTTTTTACCATTTTTTTAACTGCTTGAAAATATTTGCTATTTTCGCAAATCCGAAAAACCCTTATGCATACATATGGTTATGATAATTGATAATGACAAAGGTTATAGTATTGACACTTGATAATAGTGATTTGTAATGGTACCTAAACTAACCTAATTGGTAATAATAAAGGTAACAGCAATGGAAATGGTAAGCATCGAACGATAGCGATACATTGATTTTCTTTGTTTTTCAGTACGCGTTTTTTACTCATCTCTCAGATGTCTATATGCGCACTTTAATAACAGCCCCACTTGCTGATAAGAACCCCAACTTCTGCTCGCATATGTATGAAACTAACTCAAGCTTCAGCTATGAGCGATCTGTGTGCGCAACTTCTTAGAGCCTAGTCTATCGGTTTAAGCATAACTAAAACCCAATATTTCAGCTTCATTATTTTTTTGCAGCAAAATACTATTAGACATCAAAAAGCATTCAACTATTGTAATGCCAGTAGATATCTAATAAATTTTGGCTTTGTTTGAGGCAGTACCTCACACTGCAAGTTTTTGACGTAGAATACGTCTTACCTTAAGGTATGGGGGCTATGTTCAAATGTTGTAGTTGTAATTTTTAGAGCTTCACAAAAACGCTTATTGCACGAGAACTAATAAAGCGATTTCAAAGAAAAGTGTGGCGTTTCAAAGATAAAATTCCAAACCTGTCGACAGATTCATTTTGTCTCCTTCCCACACTTCCAACATATGCACGTGTTTGCAAAATGATGACGAGGTGATTTTGTATGGAAAATCATTTATGCCCATATATTTGAATAAAATAAACATATATAGAAGATATGAACCAATACTTCCCATATACCAAACGAAAGGAAAACTCTTGAATTTTTGATTAAAGAAAACAAAAACAAAATCATTCGAGCGGTTTTCGAGCATTTTGGTAATGAAAAAAATTTGCAAATTTTTTCAACAATTTTTTGCCTTAAAATGCTCAATATTTGTTAAATTTATATAAAATTTGTACCCGATAATATTTCTACTGCTCCAAAGAACCTATATCCCGAAAATGAAAGTTATATATGCCAACAATAAGTTGCTAGAGCACTTTAAAGGCTCAAAATTGACCCCAAAATAAGACAATGTTTACCGTTGTTTTTACGACAGAAACCGAATTGGTTATTTACAAAAA
>NW_016157330.1:0-86957 GCF_001687245.7 Rhagoletis zephyria | reverse complement strand
CAAAATCGATAAAAATATCGTTAAATAATCGATAATAAAATCGATAACAACGTGGATAACAAAATCCATAACAAAATCATCAAAATATCGATAACAAAATCGATAAAAATATCGACCATTATATCGATAAGTTCCGAAAATATCGATAGCAAAATCAATAACAGTATCGATATCAATTTCGATAACAAAATCGATAAAAATATCGATCACAAAACCCACAAAATATCGGTTATTATATCTATAAGTCCCGAGAATCCCGAAAATCTCTAAAATCCCGAAATAGTTCCCAGATTGAGTCTCTGTGCCTCTATCTATATCCTATTCTCTACAACTACCTTTATTTTAATCTTCCTTCCTCTATCTTCATTTATACTTTTATCGGTATCCTCATCCTCATCTTTTTCTTTATATGTATTTATCTTTGTTTTTATTTTTATGTTTATCATATTTTTTATATACATATTCCCCTTCACCTTTGCCCTTATATATAAAAGTAAAGTGTTTAAATTTCCTTTGCTCTTAATTTTTGGCTTTATCTTTGCGGAACTTTGTTTTTGTTTTTATTTTTACCTTTGCCTTTATCCTTTTCTTTATCAATGTACGTACTCACCTTTACTTTTATTCTTCGATTGGTCTTTTTCTAAGTGTTGCTTCACTTCAAAAAGTTTTCGTGTATATATATTAGTATAAAGAATAGAAACAGATCCACATTAACTGCAATCAACATATGTACGTATGTATGTATTTACATATGTACACACGCTGCGATTAGGTTATAAATAGCGCGCCTCTGTTTATCAAAAGCCGCATTACATACGCATACATACTTTTTGTCTCCTTCCCACACTTATCGATTTTGCTATCGATTTTGTTGTCGATATTTTTATCGATTTTGTCATCAATACTTTTATCGGTTTTGTTACCGATATTTTTAATCGATTTTGCTATCGATATTGTTATCGCTTTTGTTATCGATATTTTTATCAGTTTTACTATCGATATTTTTATCGATTTTGCTATCGATGTTGTTATCACTTTTGATGTCGATATACTTGTCGATTTTGTTATCGACTTTGTAATCGATTTTGTAATCCATTTTTTGATAGATCTTGTAATCGATATTTTTATTAATTTTGTTATCAATATTTTTATCGATTTTGTTATCGAGTTTGCTATCGATTTTGTCATCGATATTATTATCGATTTTGATATCGATATTGATATCGATTTTTTATCGATATTACTATCGCTTTTGTTATCGATATTTTTTTCTTAGTGTATGCTTTCGTTTTTGACTTGGATATGCTCTTAACCATACGACGTATTCTACGTTTGAATTTAGCGGCTGTATCTCCGATACAGCCTGCAGACCAAGACGAAGGCGCTGGACTGTTCCTTTTTTATACAAATGCACGTGTACACAGGCAGATATTCACAACTGTAGCCGATAATTTCACTTTCTATCGAACAATCCACTGCCACGCAATTCCACTCGATTATGCAGTCGTCAATATTTCAAGTATATGAAACCGTTTTGTTTGTTTTTTTTTTGGTTTTTTTGTGCTGAAGAAGCTGCTTGGTAACTTGCCACATGACACTTGAAAACCTGTAATTTGCTCAGCTGCTTTAAAGCAAGTAAATGCCTACCAAACAAGCGAAATAAATTGCCTATTTATGCAGTTTCTTGTACACTTATCAATTTGTGTGTTCCAACTGGTTGGTGTTTGTATTAGTGTTGCTAATTATTGAACATGCTCATCTTCGTTCATCGATAATCAAGCGGAATTAAAAAAAAAGTAATTTTTTTTAAAGAAATTTACAGTATTTATGTCCTCTAAAATACACAAAGTTTTTTATGTTTGGTAGTATTTAAAACTTCTTGTGAGTTCTAAGCATATTAAAGCTTTTTTCACACATATTAATAAAGCTATTAGACTCACCACACTTCTAAGCCGCACATAAGCATACTCTGCTACTGCGGTCGCTCGAAACAACAGCGCATACACTATTGCTTTTCTGACTAGGCCATGTCGTGCGATTAGAGATGCTGTCACAAGAAATCGAAACTAGTTGGTTAGATAACTCTAAAATTATGGAAAGAGTTTTGGTTAATACTAATGAACAGAAAGACAAAATTGTAGCTTACCACTCATTTTACTGCCTACCCAATTTCATATGCATTAAAAAAATAATAATAATAATGGAAAAATGCCAAACATATATCGTTGGCGTTAAATGTTTCATAATTACTGTTATTTAAAAGATTACTTCTCTCTTCCGTGCATCATGATGCACTCGCTAAGCATCCCAAATGAAAGACTTAAGGCGCGAACCCGTCAGTAGTGCTGCTGACCTTTTCCATTCTCTACGCCAAAAGTAATGAACGTCGGTAGCATTGCTGGTTATGCGATTATGTCAGGACTAGTTGCCGCACATATACATACATATATGCATACACATACATAATTTTCATCGCCTTATGTGCAAAAATCTACATTACACCGCTCATGTACCTGCCTACATACATATAACGTAAACAACAAGAAATGACAGGCATTTGACCAGAAAAACTACTTTCATGTACGTACATACATATGTACATATTTGTATATAAAAGTGTTTGCACATACAACAATTCATCCAGCCGCTGAAGATGTTCGCAGTGCTGCAATCATTGCACTCGCATTTGCAATGACACTACCCCCCTCTGTTGTTGTGTTGCATTGCATTTTAAGTCTTTGTGCTTACCAGCGCCAGCGTACAATTTCATTTGTGTGGCAAAAAATACATAGTTGATTAATTTAGCAGCATTGACCAGCGAATCATTCAACAGTTTTCTGCGCCCATTCCTTTTCCAAATAAATTTTCGTTTAAAGTTTGGATTTCATTTCGTTTTTTTTTTTTGCCTTGAAATTTGCTCAAATTAAGTTTTGATGAAAGCTCGTTAAAAAAAAGGAAGTTTGCAATCAATTTCAGTTAAGTGCTGACACATTTTTCTATGTATGTATACGAGTACGCACGTATGTATGTATGTGTGCACGTTTAGGTGGCTGCACACGTTTTGGAAATAAATTACAGGAAAAGCAAAATTGGCACTTATCCTATAATTTAATTACTGTTACATAACCATAGCCTAGCGTATGTATTATACATTGTGTATCCAGACTGAAGTATTTTAAAATATAAACCAGTTCAACTCTCGCAGAGTTGTTATAAAATTGATTTGCGTTTGAATTTGAAATAAGCACGAAATGCCGTGAAAAACGGAAATAAAGCGAAAAATTAAATCGATTTTTTAACAACTAATTTTTGATTTTGTTTTATTTAAAGTTTTCATAGAAAATGAATATGATACCAAAGGATCACTATACTGGCTGAAGCATTTTGAAATACATCAACTTTCCTGATTTGTCTTATGTGCAGTCGATTTCGAATAGAGATAACGAAGAAGACTGAGGAATTTTTTCAAATCTGCTATATCGCTGTTTATCGAAGTAAGTTTTAAGGGAGTTTTTCTTGATTTTGAAACAATATTTTGTAGAGTTGGTTCAATGTATTTTATTGAAAGTATTGCCCATCGCTAGCCATGTCTTTACCTAACTTTGTCGGCAATGCATGGATTCCACGCCAATAAAAATGCTCGCCTTTGGATACCAAGCCAATTTTATAGTTGGGTTGGTATGAGAGAGAGAGAGGTAAAGCACTACTCACATTCCCTTCTCGACCATCAAAAACCGGTTCGTTTCAAACGGTCTGAAAATACTAAAGGGTCGAGGCTCAATAGGAGCATATCGATTGATTTACGAAGAGACCAAGCGAATGCGAGAGCCTGGCTTACAAACATAGAAGGTGTGGGTGTGGGCGAGCGAATGTTTCAGAAGCATAGTCAAAAGAGCTCCCAGTAAGTGATAGAAAGTTGTTGCAGCACGTAGATAGGGGTTGAGTCAATATAATGATTTGCTTGAGTAAAAATTTGATTTGACCTCGAAAACTTTTTCCAGTTTGAGCAGAGCTTAACGTATTAAAGAATGTTAATCCCGAAGTCATGCATGCAAGATTTCAATATTATTTTCGTACTGCTAAGCAGATGTGACGTGATATGAAATGTGTAACAAAACGTGCATACTAATTTTTTAAGTACATTCGTCAGTTCTTGGGTAGAATTTTTTCCTCAAATACAAGAGCTTCTAAAATTTCTGGCTGAAGTTTAGTGTACGTTGGTATTTCTTCGTGATACCTCTTGTTTAGTTTTTCTTCTGCGATTTTATTTTTGAAAAATTCATGTTACGCTGCAATAATCTCCAATGCATTAATGGCAAGAGGAAGATCCAATTGTATGCACGCTTGTGCTCCGTGGAATTCATATCATAAATTAGTCATAAAGGCACTAACAGGCCTTACCTAGTGCTAAAAGATACTTCTTGCAAGTCCTCGATAACTATCTTAAAGTCACATATGTAGGTGATAAAATTAAAAATCCAAAACCCAAATTTAAATATGTTTGTGGGAGAGTTAATAATGTTAAGACCATACCAGATTACATGCACTCAACTTGTAACAAGCGTTAAACTGTTGCCCTTGGCGTCTTATATGTATATCTGCCTAATACTGTCAATATGCTACAAAACCTATAATTAAGTGTACTCATTTACATACATTATCACCGCTTTAAATGGCATTTAAACTAGGAGTGGAAAAATTGCTATAGCAGCAATTACAATCCTCATTGGGTGCTGATTGCCACAAATTGCATAGTTACCTAAAAAAAAGATTACCTGCTGAGGGCGCTTTAGAATTTATATGCAAAGAAAGCTCAGCTGTGAATACTTAGCCATCAATCACTTCTGCTCCATCAGTAAAAAAAGCAAATAACCTAAGCATCGACTGTTGTTGCAAAGTATTTTTTTTTTAAATTGCAGAAAGCAAAATAATTTGTAGTAGACAAAATACTTCCAATTCCGGGAACTGTCTTTGTAGCCAATATGTACATACCCAGTAGAACTTGGGAGCATCGTACGATTGCTCGGTGAGTACTCCCTTGGGAGTATACGAATACTCCCACTTGCTCCCTATGCTTCTGTGTATAAGCATGTAATTTTGTATACTCCCTTTAACATTGGATGTCCTAGGAGGGGGAGTAATCCCTTTTACCTCCTAAACGAGCAATCGGGGAGCACACGCAGAATTATCATCCCACAAACCTCCTAATAGAGCAATACGGGAGTACTCCCATAGTCACCGCCCAGAAACCTCCCAAAAAGACAACAAGGGAGTATAGAAAACATCCCATATTCCTCCCGAACGAGCAATAAAGGAGTGCTCCCATTAGAGACATCCCGAAAACCTCCTGTAGGAGTAATAAGAGAGCAATGATAACGAACATTTTACATTAGCCAAATAGATTTTGCTATTTATAAAATTTTTTTATTTAACTTTTTAATCACGTGCATTTGTGGAATATTACAAGATCTTAAAAATAAAACATAAATGATACGTCTTACATAATTGCTTAATTTTAGAATTATATTGCAGAGAAATCATATGAAATTAAAACATAATAATAACAAAACGGTAAGATAAGATTTGAATTATATTCACCAATGTGCACATATAAGTATGTACTCCTATATGATTTCCTGGGTGTCAAGGATGCTTGCCAGTTCAGGAATCCACCAAGCGGCGAAATTGTAATGGTGACTTTTTTTATCTGACATCTTTGTCACCCATGCGATGTTTAAACCCGGGGGTCACACTTAAATGCTGACACTAATTTGCGCAATCTGAAAAGTATTTAACGGTGCATTTATAAGTAATACAATACATACTTAATATATTTAAACAAAAGTTGAAGTACATACCAACGGACTTTTATTAAAATCTGTGTGCTATCCAAATTAAATTATTGTGTCCTCCTTATGCTTCTATAAGAAATATTTTCTGTTGTTTTTTTTTGTATGATAAATTTTTTCGAAAACACAAATTTCTTTCGCGCGAGGTGCGTATTGCTCTCCGATCAATCAAAAAGAATACCCTTTGATTTCTCGCTTAGGAGACATCACTTTTTGCTCCTAAACGAGTAATAACGGAGTACAAAACCGACAAATCTCGCTTATTGCTCCCAAATCATGCCTCAGGGAGCATTCTTTAATTGCTCGCTTAGGAGATCTCTCATTAAGCTCCTAAGCGAGCAATACAGGAGTACAAAACCGAGAAATCTCGTTTACTGCTCCCAAATCATGCCTCATTATTTCGTCGCCCGCTTAGGAGATCTCTTATTTGACCCCTAAACGAGTAATAAAGGAGTACAAAACCGATAAATCTCTCTTATTGCTCAGAAATCAGGTTAAGGGGAGTACTCTTTTATTCCTCACATAGGGAGATCTCCCTTCAAGTTCTAGTGGGGAACAACAAAGCGAATATCAAAGTCAAAATAGTTACAAAAGTAACAATATTCACAAGAAAAAGTTAACTTCATAACAAAACAGAATTAAAAGCGAATTTGTGTAGAAATTGGAAATGCCTGTTAACGGTATTGAAGAGGTCGCTCGCTCTTTGGCGTTCAGTCAACGAAAACGAAAGTATCTACATATACTCTTTACATGCAATGCCAGTTTTCAAGTATTTTATAGCCGTTGGCACAAACTCGTCTACGTCAACATTAAATGACTTTAACCAGTTCATTTTACAAGACAGCGTTGGTCATTAAACCAGTTGGAGATTAGCATTGTGGCGGCTTGCAGCTTCGTTGCCCTAATACTCGTAGTATGGTGCTTGCACGCATTATTGGTGTATGTATGTATGCAGGGGCGCACCCAGGAATATATTTTAGGGGGGGTTTTATATTTTCGAAGATATATCACCGGAAAATACTGAATATTTTCTTCAGATAATACGCTCTTTAAAATATATTTATGCAAGTTTTATGTACAGTATGTAATAAATAAATAAACGTTTTAAAATTCATAAACTGCACTTTATTTACTTAAGATTAACAGAACTCAAACACTTTTAACCGACTTTAAAAAAAGTGGAGGTTATCAATTCGCCGGAATACGTAACTTTGGACCACGTGAACCGATTTCAATAATGATTTTTTTGTAGAAAGATGGTACCTCAAGATTCGTCCCGTAATTTGGTTTAGAGATCCGATGATTGGATCATGAAGAAATTAACGGTACCCCTAAATTTGAATATAAGAATTGAAGCCCGTTGTGTTCTTTCCTTAAAAACTACTTGTTTAATAAAAAGTGCTATAAACTCAAGATGCGCTCAACTTTCAAAAGTACCTAAGAAAAAATTTTAAATAAGACTCAGTAAAAATAAATTTATTGATTCCATGAATTTTTGCACTTTTATGTTCCTTTTTTCGATTTCTGGTTTCTGGCTTTCGATAGAGATGGTGATTTTTCACGATTTCTAATTTTTTTTAATATTTCGAATACCGAAAAAATTAACTGAACCCTCAAGAAAAACCAAAAATTCATATAAAACGACGGACGAGAAATGAAAAAGAAAATTTTCTTCTACCAAAATTTCTTAAATCAGTTTGCAGCTCTCAAGAAAAAAATGCTCGTATATTCATTTCCTCATGAAAATTTACAGCAAAAGCAAAGCGCTTTTTCAAGCAACAGAAATTATAATAAATATTTCTTATAATTTCCTTGAGAGCTGGATTCTTAGCTTTAAGATACAGTTTGTATTTGAGGTTATTAGCTTTAGGGGGGGTTTGAACCCCAAAACCCACCCCTTGTGTGCGCTAATGTATGTATGCATATATCGTCGCCCGTATGCTAGAAACATAAATGTGTAAAACTGAAAATTTTGGGAAATCAAAGTTGAAAGTTTTGTTTTACGAGACTTACAGCATGTTCACATTATCATAATTTACGGCTCATTTGTAATTTATGTATAAGCAAATCATGCTGAAATCAAGTAATTTTGCTTTGTAAAATCTGGCAATAAATTAAATAGAAATTAAATAATCTATCATAGATCAAAAACCAAATGAAACAAAAAAAAAGACTTTTCATTTATTATAGCCTCCACTGTTGAAGAAATTTGAAAAAAATGCCTAAATTTATGCAGCCATTTGTTTTTTGAAATCAAGTATAAACCACACACTCGTACGTACACGTGCTATAGTAATTATGAAAGAAAATGTGAACGTAATTTATTCGCAGCAAAGAAATTTATGCTGTAGTGTGAACACAATTTTGATTTTTCATGTTTTTTTCGAATGATTTTGCGGAAGGATTTTGGTTTTCGGGCTTACAAAGTCCAACTCGTACAAGAATTGAAGCCGAACGACCACCAAGCGCGTCGCACGTTCGCTGAATGGGCCCAAAACGAGATGGCCACCGATCCCGATTTGCACAAGAAAATTTTGTTCAGCGATTAAGCTCACTTTTGGTTGAATGGGTATGTTAATAAACAAAATTGTCGCATTTTGAGTAATAGGAATGCACAAGCCATTGTTGAGCCGCCGTTACATCCTCAAAAAGTCACGGTTTGGTGCCCTCTATGGTCCACATTTCTTCAAAATTGAAGCCGGCCATAATGTTACAGTCAATGGGAAACGCTATAGAGCCATGATTAATGACTTTTTCGTGCTTGAATTGGAGGCCGTTGATGTTGACGCCCTTTGGTTCCAACAAGATGGCGCTACATGCTATACAGCCAACGAAACAATCCATTTACTGAAGGAAACTTTTGGTGAGCACATTATCTCGCGTCGTGGGTCTGTGGCGTGGCCTCCAAGATCGTGCGATTTAACACCGCTGGACTATTTTTTTTTTTTTTTTGTGTTATGTGAAGTTGCTTGTCTACGCAGATAAGCCCGAGACGATTGACGCCTTGGAAGATAATATTCGGCGCGTTATTGCTGACATACGGCTCCAATTGCTGCAAAAGGTGGTCGAGAATTGGGTCTCTCGGCTGGAATTTAGTCGAGCCAGCCGCGGCGGTCACTTGCCCGAAATCGATTTTAAAACATAATGGCAAACTCTTATCTTTATAATAAAACTAAATTCTTGGCCATAACATTAAACTATATGCGTTTTATTTCTTCTTGAAAACAACATGTCTCAAAAAAAAACACCCTTTACAATAATTATCCCAGAAAATGGGACAAAAACGCCTTATCTCATCTGCCGTTATATTGAATTTATATTGAGATAGGGCCATCTTGAACCATTTTCTGTGTTGGGGCATTCTTCAAACAAATTCTGAAATTAATTTAAAAAATTTTCTGCGATAGGGCGTTTTCGAACAGGCTGCTGAGTTAGGTCGACCTTCTACGATGGGCGTGGTTATTGTCCCTTTTGCAATACCAGCCTGCTGAATAAAAACCTATTTTGCCTTAAGCGAACAAAAGTTATAATATCCCTGTGTACAACTAAAGTTAAATGCTCCGACCCTCTAGGATTGTTCTGTGCCGAAAAAATATACCCCTGTTTTTTTTATTTTGAAATAAAAAAATATTTAGAAGTCGTTTTAAGCGTTCAAAGTTTACCATGTACTTTATATGGAAAAAAAAACAAATTTTCAAAGAAATGCTATCGACTTCTGGAAACTAAATTGGGGTATTCGCACGTGCTGGTTAACAGGTTACCTGGCTAAAAATATTATTCTTTAGTGTATTTTGTTTTTGTGTGTGTTAACAATATAAGCACAAAACCAGATAACTTTATAGCCAGGCTGATGTGAATACCGCCAAATACTTTGTGATCGGAAAGCTCTGTTTCTTTTAAGGACAATTAATTTAACAATTTTTTAATATTAGCTGTTTTTTATAGGATCCCTAAAAACCCCCAAAAATGCAATTGGTACTATTTCTACGAAAAATTGTTATCCCTTATTAAAATATATGGAAACCATTTAGCGCTCTTAACGACAACTAAAGATTTTTTGAATTCGAATAAAAAAAACGTTTATCGATATAGAACCACCCTAAAGGGTGAAAGCATAAAAATTCGAACGTTACTTTTTTCACATGAATTCTTGGATCACCCTATTATACATATTTACCTACATGAGTGTGTAATTAGCGCACTCACTACTTATTGCTCATAGACTCTAATTTTTTGCTACTTCGCGTAGTTAAAGCAACAAAATCAATGCTAGTGTTCAATAGTATTATTCAATAACAAATGCGGGCATATACATACAGTGCCGAACAGAAGTATTGGCACAGTGAATTTTTCGCAATATATGCAAAGTTCTTTATTCTGATTTATTTTCGATAATTTTTTATACAAATATTTTTCATTATACACCAGAAAACATAATAATAAAACCTCTAAACTTTGTGCAAAACTCAGGAAAACTCATTAAATTTGCACACTAATTTGCAACATTTTATTCAGATTTTTTAAAAAAATTCAAAGTATGCAGTTTTATAGCCCATTCAAATTTAGTATAACAAAGTGCAAGTTTGAAGTCGCTAGAAAATCGCATTGATTTTTGGTAATTTTTTTTTCACGCAAGTTCTTCCATACAAAGTAATTCGACAATTATTTTTTGTATGGAGAAAATGAGCAACACCTTCCACTTAAAAAATTGCCAAAAATCAACCCGATTTTCTAGCAACTTTAAACTTTCACTTTGTTATACTAAATTTGAATGGGATATAAAACTACATACTTTGAATTTTTTTTTTAAATCTGAATAAAAAGTTGCAAATTAGTGTGCAAATTTAATGAGTTTTCCTGAGTTTTGCACAAAGTTTAGAGATTTTATTATTAAGTTTTCTGGTGTATAATGAACTATATTTTTATAAAAAATTGTCGAAAATAAATTAGAATAAAAAACTTTGCATATATGGCGAAAAATTCACTGTGCCAATACTTTTGTTCGTCACTGTATGTAAATATTTATGTACATACGAGTAAGCTTGTATCGATGACACCGAATACTTAATAAATGTATGTATGTATGTGTCTAAAGAAATGCATAAAAGCAAAGTAAGAGTGGTCAAGCGAGTGAAAGAATGCGATAAAGTGTTGACGCAACAAAAAAAAAAAAACAGGGAAATGTAATCTGCATATCTCGCTCGAGGCATAAAGGCTTCGATTTCAATTTCTTCTCAACGTTCAGAGACAGTTACGACATTGGTTGTAAAGATCACGGGTGATTTGATGACATAATAAGGCTCATATTTTTTTTGTTTTTTTTTTTTTGTTTGGTATTTCAGTCAACACATGAAATCAAAAGAGCTAAACTAATTCATGTATACCGCACGGATTAATATAAGCTATTTGTTATACAACTAAATACTTGCTTAGGGCCATTCGCTTCAGCTTTATCGACTTTTTATCTACTGTCTGTTTATAAGCATGAGAGCGACAAATTTTACAATCAGTCAAAGCGCCGGTTATCTTTGACAATTTTCTTTACCATTCAAAATGCTGCAACAAAGCAATGCGTAATCGCCGATCAAAAGTTAAACAAATTTTACAATTACTGTAATTTTAGTAACAAGTCACATTCAATCAAAATTGCTTGGCTGCTACGCTTGCGCAGCAAGGCGTGACAAATTTTCCGTCTATTCAGTGAATTGCCAATTTATTATCAACTTTTTTGCACATACATAAATTCGAAATCGAAATTGTGAATGTTTGCAAAATTGGGTGAGCGGTTGCAGTCAATAGTGTTGGGTAGCTAGCGCAAAATATTGCAAACTCAAACACTTGCAATATACAGCTTGACATAACTTTTTTGCAAATATTTGCAATATAAATATATATGCATAAATTTTAGTACAGTGCAGATTGAAAAGTAAGCCACATTTGCATTAAAAAAAGATTTCTGCTACGTTATCGATTGACATTGACATTGATTTCAACAACTAAATCCATGTCGCCAGTTACTCAATAACGCTTTTTACTATTATTTATCGGGCATCGAACTCGAAAATCAAAGCGTGGACTAAATAAGTTTTTAGCACATTGTTGGTCCCTTTGCAATGTTCGAAGCAAATTTTACACATTTTTTTAATTTGTGATGTGTAAACTTTTTAACTCTCGGCATATGTAAAATTTGCGTTAACCCAGCAGAAAATTTGTAACTGCCCCTTGTGTGTTCAAATGAAAATTTCTGGCCTAGTTCAAGGCTATTTTAGGAGCATATCGGCACTAGTTCGGGATCATTTCGCTACCTGTACAGGGTTATTTCAGGTCCAGTTTCGGACTGCTCAACGACTATTTCGGCACCATTCCGGTAACAGTTCTGGCCGTTTGAGACTAGATCAGGACCATTTCTCGAAACTAGTTTAGGACTATTCCAAGAATATTTCGGGTCTAGTTCAGGACAAGTTCACAACTTTTTCAGGCACCATTTTAGGAATATTTCAGGACAGTTTTGTAGGCTAATTTTGGGTAGTTCGAAACTCGTCATGAAATGATCCGGAAATAGTATTGAGTTATTCCCGAAGTGGTTACGAAAAAGTTATGTGCTAGTCCATACAAATTGAATGAAATTTTTTAATCTCTAACCTAACATGTTCATCTACTTCCCAGTCCAACTGCAGTTCATACACTGCACACATTAAGTTCATTCAGTCTTGAAGCAGAAATATTTCAAACTGTTTGAACTAAAGGTGTGGAGAAAGTAACTCTAATGGCTTCTTAGACCCTCAAAGGTCGACCTCCAATCCAAGATGCTGTTTAGGTGCTATGTGTCTTGTATTATAGTAAACTATATGTAGCCAAAGGCATGCCTCTTTACGCTGCGACCTCGTATCCAGGCATACGCATATTGAGGAACTATTCTGATGCAATCGAAAACAAATTTCATCAATCGTTTCGAGCATATCATCAACACATAAAGAGGCTTTAAGTTATCGCTGCCTGGCTATTCAGGGTATATATATGTTCGATTCTCTATAAAGTACTTATGTGTGATGAACAGTTTGAGCCTAACAGTCTAATTGCAGGTTGGTTAATAGTTTTCTTTCGGAAGGCCTTCATTGTCATCCATACTTAATCTTAATTTCGCTTAGAAATCTATATAAAATGTATTTTTTTTTGCATTACTGTACTCTCCTTACGCAAATATGCGATTAAGTGAGAGTCATGCACATACTTGTATGCACATTTGAATGCATGCTCTTTCATGTACATAAATATATGTATATATTAAGAGTTATCGTCTGTGATTGCAGTCATGCGTTGCGGTGATTGCAAATGCGGCTGCGACTGCGTCCCATTTATCGTTGTCAACATTTTTACAGGTTTGTCTTTTGATTGGCAGACTGGTGTTACTTGCATAATTTGCAAGACTGCAAAATTTTTATATGTATGTATATGCTAATGAGTGTGATAACACACTATACACACTAAATTTTCCGCAAATGCCAGTTAGGCAATGAACTTTGTTTACATGAACTTTTTATAAAACACAAAGCATTTTTGAAATCTTAGCAGAAGCACTGACAAGCAACATATATTTCAAAATTTTATTTTCAAAAATTTAATATAATAGTTTTAAAATATCCCGAAGGTCTTATGGGAGTACAAAAAGATAATAATAAAAGTTTTAAACTTTGTACAAACTTTATCAAATTTTCAGCAAAATTTTAAAATTTTTGATGAAAATGTTTACAAAAGTTTTGATTATGCAGTTTGCTTAATGACCTATTTAATTTTATCATAATAAAGTGCAAAAAGGGCAACACATTTCACAAAAAAAAAATCCAAAAATCATCTAGAATTTTGAGCTACTTGAAATTTGTACTTTATTATAACAAAATTATATGGGCCATTAAATTGCATTCCCCAAGTTTGCGTAAAACTTATAATTAAAACTTTGAAATTTTTTTGAAAATTTGATAATTTTTTTTTTAATTTTGTACAAATTTTGATTCTTTTATTTATGTAGCTTTTGTTAAAGTGTGAACTTTATTTAAAAAAATTTCATTTTTTTTTATTAATTTACCAAATTCTACGTAACTAAAAACAAAAAATGGTGGTAAGATTTTGCACCCAGGAAATGTACAAAATTGAGCATTATTTTTGAAATTTCTAAATTTTAAGACACTAAATCATTCTCCCAAAATTTTTTTAAGCTCTCCAAAGAACAATAGAAGTCTGAAATCGGCTATAAAATTACGAAACGCGATAGCAGAAGAAACCTATTTAAGAGGAGCGGAAAATGTTGAAAATATACCAATATATGCATATCACAGCTGGGTCCTAATGATTCCTTTAGGAATTGAATTACTCTCAATTACAAATTACCAGCAATCATATTAATTTAATTTAGTTAAAATTTTCAAACAGGTGGCAACATTCCTCAAAAATATTTTCGACTGTAAGTTTTCTTAAAACTCTTTCGTTTGAAAGCTATATTGCAATATTTAACTTATCTTATCAATTTACCTCAATTGCAATTTTCAAAGAGGTGGCTACTTTCATTCAGTTCGATGTAGCCACATTATTATATAAAGGCAATCGATTAAAACCTGCGTTATCCAAATTCTGTTAGCTCACAATCCCTTTTCCATTTACGCGAGCAAGGTCATTGTGATTAAAAACCATATAGATATGTATTCATATTTCTACTATAAGTATAACAAATGTAACACAATTAACGAAATGTTGCTGAAGAATGTCCGGCACCTAAAAATCTTAGCTAAGGTTTGGTTGCTGCAGCATCAAATTCGGGCAAAACAGTTAAAAGCTGAAACGAAATTACTAAGCGGCTATATTTTTTTAATTTCAATTCGGCAGAGCCGAAAATATGCGGTAAAAGACAAAAAATGCTTAATAAAGCAACAACAACAACAAAACTATACGTTTGAGCTAAAACTCATTAATATGGGAGAAACTTAAAAGTCAAAAAATTAATTATTTTTGGGTGGTAATTTCAACACAGCAAAGCACTAATTATGTGAGTGAAATAGATTTTATTGATGTTACACGATTAAGATGTGAAGCGGAGTTGTTGTTGATTTTTTGGTTGATATAGTGGCGCAGTTGATGTGTGTTGGCTAGCGCCACAAGCAAAATCTTTTAAGTTAAAACAATGGGATCGAGAAAATCTAATTTCAAACTTTTACGAACACAATGAGAAAAGGGCTATAAAATGTTGTAAATGAAATGAAAACGAAAGTGGAATGAAGTAATGTTAGCCTATAGCTGCATATACGGTGGCGAGAATGTAAATAGGGAAAATAGATTTTAGCCAGTTTTTGCTATTCTTCTTTGTTTAAAATTTGTTTCTATTATTTTTATGAAAATAAATCTTACTATCTAAAAAACTCATGTAAATCGAAATTTAAAAATTTGTAGAGCATTTATAAAAATTCCAAAATTTTCATAAAAATTTTTATCAAACTTTTAAAGTTTGTAATCAGATCCCGTAAAAAGTATGTCCGACAATTTTTTTGTAAGGAGAAAATGAGAAATGAAATCAACGGTAAGTCCTAGCTAGTTGAAATTCAAACTTTGTTTTAATAAAATTTAATGTTTCTAAGTGTAATTATAAAGCTCAAACATTCTATGAAAATATGTCGAATTAGGCAATTTTTTTACAAAGTTTGAAATTTTGACTTACACGGTTTTTGTAAGAAGACGAGCTGTATTTTCATAATAAAATAACAAACATTAAATAATCGAAATGAAAATAGCTAAAGAATGCTAAAATGTCTCATTCCTATTTATATTTTCGCCACTGTACCTACATAGTTGCATAAAGGTCACAAAATTATTAAAAATGGAAAGTGAATAAAAGCGAAAAACCCGTGGCAAAATCGTGCATTTACATACAAAAAAATTAAATATGCTAATTTGAAGAAATAACACAAAATTGTATGCACTAAATGTTAAAATGAAATTCCGACAATCGACGACACAAAAATTTAAAGAAAATGCAGGTTGCGGAATAATGGAATCCTAAAATTCAGAAAATCACTGAACGCGGCTAGCAAGCTAGGTGACATGAACGACACAGTATTCAGTAGTCAATATGACGAGGGCAGGTGAAAAAATATTCTTTTTTGCGAAGTTTATTTTTTTTTCAAAAACGTCGAGCTTATGAGTGCAGGGTCAGAGGTCATTTCTAAGCCACTAAATGCTACCTCTACCTCTAACAATTTAATTTTTTCATCACTGTTGCAGGAAATGAGCGAAATGGCCTCTGATGCCCATTTTCGAATCCAAGATGATAATTTAAAATCAGAAAAAATAAAATTTTTCCCATGGCACAATGATCCATGGGGACTTTTTAGAACGTTTAGAATGTAAAAAGTACCGGAATTCGAGAGAAAATATATATATAAGAAAAACATCCAACAATAGTGCCGGACATCCATTAGACGTTAAATGGCAAAAATTTTAGTGACACAATTTACACAGTCCAGCGCCTTCGTCTTGGTCTGCAGGCTATATCAGAGAAACAGCCGCTAAATTTAAACTTAGAATACGTGGTATGGTTACGAGCATATCCAAGTCAAAAATTAAATTACACACTAAGAAAAAAATATCGATAACAAAATCAATAATAATAACGATAGCAAACCCGATAACAAAATCGATAAAAACATCGATAACAAAATCGATAAAAAAACGATAACACTTCCAGCGCATGTACGTGTTTGTTAAATGATGACGAAGTGATTTTGTATGGAAAATTATTTATGCCCATATATTTGAATCAAATAAACATACTTAGAAGATATCAACCAATATCTCCCATATACCAGATGAATAGAAAAATCTTAAATTTTTGTTTAAAGAAGACAAAAATAAAATCATTCCAGCGGTTTTCGAGCATTTTGGAAACAAAAAAAATTTGCTAATTTTTTCAACTAGTTTTTGTATTCAAATGCCTAATATTTATTGAATCTAAATAAAACTTTTAAACAATAATATTTCTACTGCTCGAGAGAACCCATATCCCGAAAATGAAAGTTATATCTGCCAATCGTAAGTTGCTAGAGCACATTAAATGCTCAAAATTTACACCAAAATATGCCAATATTTACCGTTGTCTCTACGACAGAAACCGATTTGGTTACTTACATAAATATACCTGTCGATAGGTTTGGAATATTGTCTTTAACACGCCATACCTTTCTTTGAAACCGCTTTATTAGTTTTCGTGATAAAAGCGTTTTCGTGAAGCTCTAAAAATTACAACTACAACATTTGAGCATAGCCTCCATAATATATGCATAAGAAATACAAACATTTAAAAAATTATGTCACATACATATAAAAATAACTAATGAATTAATAAAATACTTTTCTTCTCTTGAAATTATTATTATATTTTAAAATTATAAGTTCATTTTCTTATTGAATAACATCATTTTTAATAAATTTACAAAAATTCACTTATCATCTCCCCTTTTCAATTAAACATAAAAAACGTATATTTACTTTACCCAAATTACCTTCATAATTAAAGCTATGGATAATCAAGCGCAGCTGCAACGATTTGGCCTCTATGCAATATCCGGTGGTCACTTCTTTTAATTAAATCTACATGCATATATAAAGCTTCAACTACAGAAAACAGCACTGAAGCTACGCATTACGTCTTTCTGCTGATTGCAGCATCGCATTCCGTTAGTGGGTTGGCTAACCGCCTTACCAATTAACGCGTGTCCCTAATTGAATGAAGTCTACAAAGGCGGTCATTTAATTTTACCGTAGCGCTGCTTGTTTGCATCAGTAGTGTAATTCAATTTATGAACGTGCATAAGTATTTGTGAATGAAACTGTGTAGGTATGTAAACGTAAGCAGAACCAACTGCAAATGCATTTCTAGAATTTAATGTGGATAGGTTAGTATTTTGAAAAATTTTCGAAGAATTTTTTAAGAAAACTCCCCGACTGCGATTTGATTTTAAATACCTACATTGCCCATACCGGTAGGACTGCGAATGTTCATAAACTAACGATAGAACTATGTATATGCCTATGTACGTATGATGAAGTTGATCGAATAATAAAAACGTTCATATAATTTAAGCTTCAGATGTAATAATTGACTTAAAACTGTTCGCACTATCACCGTCAATATTTGCATCAGGTCTTCTAAAATTAATCCCCATGCCTCAGTCTATCGGACGATGTGAGCAGTACACCCCAAAAATTATTAATAAGGTCCTTAGCTTAGAGCCGTCACAATTCTTCATAACGGATGCAGCCACAAAAAGACAAATATATCAAAATTGTGGAACCCATCCTAATATGGACACGCAGTTTTCTTAATTCCAGCGATTCTCACATTAGTTCATTCTGGGACTTCTCCTTCAGGATTAAATATTATGCAATTTTCAACTAGGAGACACTTGGGCACCTAACGATGGAAAATTATAATATTTCTCAAAGAAGTGGTTAGCTCGGCTGCCTATTCTTTAGGCCTGCAGATCAACCTATCATTTCGCCCATATGACGGCTAAGTTTTTTAGTCATCCTAGTTAAAGTATGCTCCCTTCTTACACACAATCGATCGATTAGCCTCGAACAACAATAATAAATACAAAATTCGATCAACAACTTACTTAAAAAATATCCCCGATTTCACCTGTAGCCGTAGAATGGCTTGGTAGACAATGTTGGTATCACCCCGTTCGGAGGAATTTGCACTAATCAATGCCCTTTGCTACTTCAACTTTATTTTGGCTGCGCAACTAGATATAACTTAACAAAAACAAGATCAAATTTTAAGCTTTATTTTAAAAACTTCATAGAATATATTTTATTCATAGTCTTTTCTTTGAAAACTACAATTTTTTTCTATCTATGATGGAGGTCAATAACGTATCGTCCCAAATTTGTATACCTTCAATTCAAATTAAGTGTATTCCAGACAACACATTCTGCATCAATCGAAGCAAGTGGAAGGGACAATGAATAAGACTTCCCATCCGCTATTTTCCAAATAGGTTTTAACCAGTTGTTCAACATGTGACCGAGCATTGTCATAATGGAAAGTCAATGAAGCATTTCTGATCGCCCATTCCGATTCTATTCTCGCTTTAATTTGATGAGATGTTATTGGTAGTGTTCCCCATCAGTCGATTCCCCCGGGCTTCGTAGCCCGTACTACAACACATCCTAATCCCAACATATACGCTTATTTTAAAGTTACCACTTTTGTATCGGCTAAATCCAAATTCGCATTTGGACAAATCGCCGAGGACGCAGCTTCCTTTCGTGCTATCAAACGAGCACGAGAACAAAAGGTAATGTCAAGAACGTTCCCAGAAACAAAACGGGAACAAAATGAGAACAAAAGTACCTAGAACGCTTACAGGGAGGATCAAATAACGACAAAATCTGGGAAATGTTTGGTTAGAAAACCTTTAAGAAGTTAACATTAAGCTGGACCATTTCAACTTCCAGATAGTTTGTCATTAGGGTAAACTGTCCATTTATGGAAGAATCTTTCAGTTGTCCTACATGAAAAGTTCGTGTCATAAGCCTTCTTCTGAATTTATTTGCATAATTTACTCTCAGTTCTTTTTTAAGTAATTTTATTATTCAAACATTTTAAACTAATGGAAAGGTATGGGAAAAATGTGGCTCTCGTTTCCATTCTTAGTGAATAGATCAGAGAAGATTTTTTTCCGTTTCGTCCTCTGTCAGAAAGTTCCTGAGACTTTAGTTCCCATATTGTTCTCAGTTCGGTTTGGGATTTCAAGCATTCTTAAGAGCAAAACTGCGAGAACGATATCTAGTTTCTGTCTATATTTTTTTCTCGGTCCCTGACCCAAAGTGGTCACAGAAAAAGTAGGTTTTTATCCAGTACTTAACGTGCAATCTGTTTAATGCTGGACCCGATACCCACACAAGCCTCGCTGGCAAGGCGGACTGAACTGGTTTATGAATTCCTCAGTCTTATTTGCGATATTAAGGCACCTTATTCAGCAGTATTTTTTCAGGATAAAGTAACGAATTTACACTAATATTCCAAGCTTGGGGCCTATATTAATCACACCAAGCAGCATTTAATAGCTAGGAGATGTGATTCACCAGCTCTACTTTGTGGGCTTTGGACAACTTGGCCGGAAAAAGGTCCGATTACGTAGTTTGGAGCATAGTTACTGACCCTTCAAATAATTGTTTCATAAAAATATTAATTCCAATTAGCTTATCCTCATTTGGTTTTCGCATAACTGGTTTCTTTCAAAACAATAGTTTGAGTTTGAAGTATTCGATGTAATTTCCAACTGCCTACATAGTAGGTACTCTCGTCTAGTCCAATACAACTTGGCTGATGCATGCTGGCCACACCACATCGACGACTATCCAGCAAGTTAGTATGTACTAAAATTGTATGCTGTCATTTCGAAATCTCTACACAAGCCGTGTGACATACCAGCAAAAAAAAAGAGCAGCAAAAGTTGCAAGTTACATATTTTGGTCATAAACGAATGCAAAACTCGTCGTCACATGAGTTGCAGTCTCTTAGGCAGCTGTAAAAACAAACAAAACAAACAAACAAGTTCCAGCTAGCCATCATCCGTAGCTGCATTGGCACAAGTCGCCATGCCGCGGTCACTTAGCAACCACAAGCTGTGCCATCATCAAAGGCAGTCGCTAGCAAATTGAAAAGTGAAAGGCATTCCTTGAAGTTTACGTCGTCAACGGTTCATTAGTGTTGGTAAATATCTACACTTGTAGCGTGTACGATGTTGATAGAGCGAGTATCGTCAAATAAATAAATAAATAAATATATTTTGCTTGTAATTAAGTTTTTGCATTGCAAAATTATTTCATTTTTATATTCAATTTCATTGTTATTTATTTGAATGCATCTTTTCAAAATTATTTGTCCTCTTTATTTACACATGCTAAGCGAATTGATTTGATAAACGCATTAGTGGCAGCTGCCACAAAGACACGCTTGCAATTTGCACGGGAAATGTCAGCAGAAAATAGTTAGTCAGTTGTCAAATTTTAATTTGCCAGCTGCATAAGTTGAATTATACGCATATAATAAATTTTTGACCACTTCGCATGTCATGGCCATTGAAAGTATTTCCGCCACAAAAATGTTTATTAAAACGACCTTCGCTGCAGCGCACTTCGGCAAATGTCCAAAACGGGTTTAGCGCACTTAGCTAATTAATTAACGAATTTAATTTTATAATTTTTATGGTCACCTTCTTCGCTGGTGTAATTATTTATTTGTGTTTCTTTTTCTACTTAGCCAATTTTGTAGTTTAATGGCACCTATTACAAGACACAACGTTCAAGCTGACCTTTAAATTTACCTCATGTCTGGTGCTACACTTATTTACTTATCCGTACTTCTTTTCAGCTGCACAAAAGCATGTACGAAGTTCCCATTTTTGGCGTAACAAGTGCAGCTGGTTGTTGAAGTGGCTGCCAAGGGTAAAACACACAAAATAAGTGAAGTAGAAAATGGGCGCTCGAGTGGACGGTTTGGTCAAAAATTTACAAACCGGCTACCAGGTTTGTGTCTTAAGTCTTTCGTTTATATGCGAGTTGAGCTGAAAACATTGAATTTGTAGTGTTGTCTGGCGTGGAAAGTTCAAGATTACGTAAACTACATAAGTAGTTGGTGCAGTGGATATTTCAGGTTTGATACAGTTGCAATTCGTTTGAATGCAATTGCAATCAAATGCGAATGCAACAAAAATTGTCAAAATGAGAGTAAAGTAAAACCTTTTTGAAATTTCGATTAGAAATTGTTGGTTGCTTTCGCATATAATATTGTGACAAACATGAACAATAGCAAATTTTTTCTTTATAAAATCTTATCTTAATTGAACAGAAGAGAGTAAAAAAAATGTATTGTAACAAAGAACCCACCCACCTACTGATATGTACTTCAACACGCTGAATCCCAATCTGGGACCCGTTTGACTCGTACACCCTCAAAATTTCGCGTAAATTGCGAAACTTGGGAATTTTTTGACAGTTTCTGTCCAAAATTTTTTAAATTAACTCGAAATTTAGGAGGTCTACGAGTCAAACGGATCTCAGATTTGGATTGAGTGGGTCGAGATGCATGCTGGTAGATGGGACTGGTCAAAAGCACGCACCACTTTTTCTGTGTGTGGACGTATTTGAAGCCATATACAGACTAATATGATTGAAAGTTTAGTACCGACATTTAAAAAAAAATCTAGTCACACTAAGGGCATATTCTTCTAGATATACATCTGATTAGTTGAAAGACTTTGGAGCATCGATTTATGCGTTTTTAAATTTTATTTGTATGAATGTCCTACCTTGAGCTGCATATGAAAAACCTTGAACCTTACTTTGTTTAAGTAAAATTTCCCGTGAGTTAAATGATTATTTAACACTGTGTGTTTAAAAGCTATCCACAAATTTTTGAACGAGCTTTGTGTCGAGGAGTTTATCAGCTTTGGCAGAAATATTTTCGCAGAGCTGCATACGTTAGTTTTTCACCTTCCTCTATTTCTACTCCACAGAGAAGATTTGCAAAGAGTTATAATTTTCAAAACACGTGCAACAAGCAGACCTGTAGCACCTCTTTAATGAATAGATATGTCCTGGCGAGCATACTAAAGTGGTATACAGATGGCTCCAAGACTCCTGAGTGTATGTGAGCAGGGGACTTGGCCTCAGACTGAAGCTATCGCTACTCCTGAGAACCTTCCCAAGCATATTTCAAGCGAACTGCTTGTTAATCCTTTAAGAAAATGAGAAGATGCTAACTCTAAGTGACATCCAGGCGGCACTCAAGGCTTTCGAGTTCGAATCATCAGTGGTCCTAGAGCGCGTCGAGCAGCTTAGTGTTATGGATGAGAATAATGCTATCCGATTCATATGGGTACCAGTACACATGGAAGTCGAAGGAAATAAGGAATCAGTTAGCCATATTGGCTGCTCTCTCAATCACGATAGGACCTGCGCCCCTCATGCAGTAGGTCCCAAAGCTATAAAGGAAGCGCTCTGAAAGGAAAATACCATACTAAAGGAATAGAACTGGTGTAACACCAAGGGTCTTTGTCAATCTTAAATATATACTTTGACGCACCATTGTGGGCTAATATGTCCCTTGCATAATCTAGTTGAGCTCGTCGCTATGTCTCTTCTGTGACTCTGCGAGAAACATAGGGCATATGATCATGGCCAAGAGAGGGGAACATACACTCGACACCCCTGGGATCTGTTCTAAAATTTATAGAGTCTCTATCAGCTGAGGTGTTGTGATGAGCTGAAGGCATATAAGGACTACCGGTCGCATTGTTTTATCCAACTATCTATCTACCGGATGCCTTAGTTTTGAGTGGTTTCGCCACTTGTATGGCTTACCGCTACACAACCTCAAAAAGAAGGTAGTCAAAGTATTAACTTAGGGCGATCATGTGGGTATTTATTTAAATTTTTAACTGTAATAAAAACGAACAGAAAACGGTGGTGCACTTTTTTTGCAGATGTCGTGCTATAAGGTGGTGTAAAAATTTCATCCTATTTAGCAGCAAATAAGTTCACATCGTTGTAAGGTACGTCTGGTATATGTGTATCTGAGCCTCCAAAATATAAACAAATCGTATAAATCAAAACGGCATTTAGCTGTTACTTGGGTGTTAAGCTTTTCACTTCCCTTGCGACCTAATTTAAGACTATGGAATGAGACAATGTTTGGGTTTAACTATTTTTGGCATCGGTGATAGCGAATCTGTTGTCTATTTACTAGCCCGTTAACCATTCATTTTCCCTAAAGTTGGTCATTTTTAGTGGCCATAAAATGCCAATTTCGAAATATTCTGATTGAATATAGTAAATATTTGCTGAGCCATGTTTCATTCGAAGGCATAAATGATAGAATTTTAAGTTGACGAAAGATATTCTGCAAAAGCGAAGGTTAATACGTGTGTTGTGAATAGAACCACGAAATAAAGTATATAACAACATCTAATTCATCTACATATACACCGTTTATTATTTATTAAAACACCTTACTTTTTAAAAGGGCATTAAAACGTACTCTCAGTCGTTTTGCAATCTTCAGATACTCTGAGGCATACTTATGTAAATATTAATGTACGAATTTAATGGACTTTAAAAAAACACAACAGTTAAGTTACGCACATATAACCTTTTCATTAGGCTGGGTCGATTTTTTATGGGTGAAAATAAAAGGTATTCGTATTGTAATAGTAATTTTTTGCTATCTTAGGTCCAAGCCTATAATAATTATATTAAATACACTAGCCTATAGAAGATGCCTGGCTTGCTTTTCTTCGATCTTTTTTTTTTATCGCAGCTGTAGAAAATTTTTTTTTGAAAATTGAGCTGAGTTGCTTCCAATTTTTTCAACGCAACTTTGTCAAGTTAAATTACTCAAGATGTACGTAAAAGTTACCAAATTTAAGGCGAGACTTACCGTTATTTATTTATGTTAGTGATATTGTAAAAATCCTTAAGATTACAACAAAATTATTAAAAAATAAAAAAAAAGTTGGTCTAATGTTCTCCAACATTAACGAATCATATTTTTCGGCCTTCTTTTGCCCCATAAAACACTGGCTGCGTTTCTTTATACATTCCGGATAATCCCATTTCACAGCCGGAATAAACAGAATGCTTTTGAGATATACGTCAACGTATCATCAGGAACGTTCTTAAGAATAAATAAACAAAAAAGTCTATTCCAAACGTTCAGAATGAATAAAGAAATTCAGCCAATATATTTTCACTTTTGTAAAGAAATTCGAAGAAAATTCAATTTTCGACCCACCCTACTGTACATACTCTTTCGTGCTAAATGTGTTAACGTTGGCTTGCTTTTAGTCATGGCCATATAAAATGTTTATAGTCATCTGCCTACACGCGTACTGTATGTTTGAGATATTAACAACTCACAATTTATTAATTCATTAACTTATTAACTAGCACATATTTATTTGAGGGTTAAATATTTCTGTGGATAAGAGGTAAGTAGGTAGTAAAATAAGAATTAAATTCAATTTAACAATTATCTGAATAGCAAATAATTTTTAAAAACTTCATAAAAATAAGAGTAAACAATAATAAATAATTATTTATAAAAATGAATCAACAAATAATTATGATTGAACAAATCAGCGACCGACATGCTTCACAAACTGCATATGAAAATATAGGAAAGCATATTTAGCGCGTACATTTTTTCTAAGTGCTTGGCAGAGCTTTTCGTGTACGTCTTGAAGGTGCCTAATACAAATTAGAGGGACCCGCAATTTTACACCGCCGGCAAATTATTTGTATGGAAAAAAATTTGTGATATTGCTCGAGCCGCTTCTATTTATTCACTGTCCGAATTAGTGCTAGCATTTGCAATAACAATAATATTAACTGATGGCCTCTGCATATCAGCTGCATAAACAATAGCACTTATATTTTTTTTGTTTACTAAAAAAGCGTCGAAACTAAAACACCTACACATATACTGATACCACATATGTGCATTAGGGTGGCACAAAATATGTATAGCCAGAATATTAATGCTCTCTCCCAATAGGATTTTATTTTAAAATCAAAAAATAATGAGAAATCGCTCAAAGCTCTCAAAGCTGTCCATGTATTTTATATGGGAAAACAAGTTTTCGTAGGAATGGTATAGAGTTCTTGAAAATCAATATTTTATTTTTTTATTTATTGGAAATCTTCTGAAGAGAAACAGAGTTTTCCGTTCGAAAATATTGACTTTCAAAAATTATATACCATTTCCACGAAAAATGGTTTTTCCCATATAAAATACATGGAAAACTTTGAGTGACCTCTAAATATATTTTGATTTCAAAATAAAAAATGGGGGTATATTTTTTCGGTATATTTAGAACAATCCTAGGCGGTGGGAGCATACGAATTCCTGCTTTGCTTTTTCACATGCATTTTTATTTTTTAACCACCCTAATGTGTATGCATCACAAAAATCAAAAGCAAGCGATGGCCCCAATTAGATAGCATGAAATTAACGAGAGCCGTTAACAATCAGCCGTTAAAAGTCTGCGAAAATAATTCAAAGATAAAATAGTCAAGGCTAAACAAACGACAAGTGAATTTCAATAGACCCAGCAAAATAAACAAACAAAAAAAAAATTGAGTAAGAAAAACAGAAGCTAAGTAAACCAACTAATGCAGAGATAACAAAAAATTGTGAAACTCAAAAAAAAACCCTAAATGCGTACAGTTATTACAACAAATTGACTTTAAAGTCTCCAATGACACTTGGAAAATTTGTTACAATAGAAAAATAAATATAACCTATGTATGTGTGGGTAAAAAATCAATTGATAAGTAAACATTCGCAGTGCACAGATATTAACTAGGCATTATTCGGTTTTGTTTCGAAGCCAAAATAATATTTTTGTAAAGCTTTTTTTTTGCACTTTTACTGTTACAGCTCGTACAAGTGACAATGCGAGTGATTTCTTTTCATTTAAAATAAATAAAATTTCAAGTGACCTAGAAACCTTCAAAATGCGTCAGCGACTGAATTGTTCGGCTCAAATATGTGAGTGGCATTCGTGAATTAACAACAACAAAAGCTAATAAATAATTATTAAAAAGGCAAAATTGAAGTAAAAAAGCGCAGCATATGGCTGTTGAAAATACTCATTATTTTCAGCATTATTTTTTGTTGGAGCTTCAACAAATTTTTTCTACTAGCACTAAATATTTGTTTTATAATTGTTTTTTTTTGTGATATTTTCGGGTCAAACTATATGGTAGCGACGAAGCATGGTATAAACAAATTAAAAGAAGAAAGTGATGAAATTCAGGTCCAGCATTTACATATGTACATACAATGCCACCGTTTTAAGCATTCCAAACTAATGACCGCAAAATTAAACTTCAAGTTGTTTTATTATTGGTGTTTAGTATGTATCCTTAATGCCTCTTGGTAAGTAGGAGAATACTCTTCGGAGAACTGTACTTAGCAGCGCATCCTGGAGGAGAGCGGTGAGAATCCAAAGCACACCTCATTGGAACTGAAAACGCATCATTCGCTTGCAAAGGTTGCGCATAGGAAAACAATTCATTACCAAGGACCCACTATGATTGGCTTAAACCAAGGGCGGAGCAAGTATTTATCGCCACGAAAATTAGGTTTCCTGTCCGACGAAAACTTCATCTGAGACGGGACCTGAGCAAAACTAGCCTCCACGTCAGGAGCACTGGGGTGGACTCGGTCAGCTTTTCTAAGGCTGTCAAAGGCCATCCGCTCATTATCATAAAACGGCGGGTGAAACGTACAAATGCTCCTTCTGAAAGTATTCGATGGAGAACCCCCAGGTGGTTGGGGGCGTGGTTTCACTTGGAATTTCCAAGTCTTATATGACCTCTGCAGATATAAAAGAGCCCTCTGATCACAAACTTCATTGCCACCGGCAATGCAGGCAGTCGGTTTTTATGAAGATAGGGATGCCTGCCAGATCATTGCAACGTACATCAAGCTGAACTTACAAAAATAAAGGAAGCCGCTCGATGGTCCATAAATTCATATCAGGTTTTCAGGCAGAAAGTTGTTTTTCGCATAGCCATCATTCGATCTTAAGAAAGCCCCGGAACGTTGTCAAAATCCACCAATGGACTTGGCAATACTTCAAGCTAATAGGCAACTTTATATCCAACCAACAAAAGTAAACTGAGCGCAGGTGAATTTTTACGATTTTTAGTATTAAAAAATGGTTAATTAAACAATTGCGTATTGTTATGGTTACTTCTCAAAAACCCTATACCATTTCCATTAAAATACATAGGAAAAACCTCATAGGCTTTGAAGTAGTTCTAAAGTATTTTTTCTTAAACAAAAACATACGGGTATTTTTCCATTTAGAAAAAACCTACGCACAGTGCTTCCCTTCCATATAAAATGTGGACAAAAATAGAATTATTGACGGATTTAAATGAGAATTCGCTTCTTAGTAAAATTGAGGACGCTAAATTCAAAAATGCAATTGTTTTTTTTTGATAACTTTCATATTTTCACTGTAAATGCAGTTTGAAATTTAAAATTTGGGTTCTTGTGGCTTTTACATGTGCATGTACATATAGTTTGTTCTATTTTCAAAAGTGTAATAAAGTTTTTTATTTTTTAAAAGGGTTGCCACCTGTTACACATTTTATTAAAATTATTTAATAAGTTAAATGAACTAGATATTACAACATGGGTATCAATTGAGCTAGTTTGGAAAATACTTTAACTCCAAATGACACGTAGAAGGGTTGCCACATGTTTAAAAAATTAAATTCACTTTAATTAAGGAAATAAAGTAACTGAAATATGTATATCAATATGAGTATAACACAAATGAAAAAATTTGACATATTTAGCAAGAAATAAGTGGAGAGTGAAAACATTCCTGAGTCCAGTAATTTAAAACGAATGTAATCAGATCAAGTCACTGATTGACAATGTATGTATGTATTTGTAATAAAATAACAAATACGATGGCGTAATGCTGGTTATTATTCGAGTTTAACTAAGTTCGACTTTACAAACAGGTGGCAACCCTATTGGTAATAGTGTTAAGCTAAAACCTTCTTAAACCTCTTTCGTCTGACTCCCTTATGGTGATACCTATCTATTTCAATTACCTAATTCCTTTATTTCAAGTGAAATTTGATTTTTTAACAGGTGGCAACTCTCCACATGTAGTTAATACACATTTCGATTGATTCCCACCTCTTAATAATTCATAATAAAAAAATTTTAATCTAATTTTTTAACAGGTGGAAACTCTTTAAAAAAAAAATAAACCTTCTATTGTTCACAGTTTAAGCTTTTTAATCGACACTTCATTTTTGAAAATGGAACGAATCGTGTAGATCTCAACGCACTGACAAAAAATGAAAAAATTATTTTATGCATTAGCGAAAAACGCATTACTTCAGAAAGTGCAAAAAATGAAAGCTTTTGAAAGCTAAACGCCCCTACTATTTAATAAAATAATAAAGAAATAACCTATTTTTACGTATATTTTTTATTCAATCCGTTACAATTTAGCATTTTTTGAAATTTTGTTTAAAAAAATTGTTTTTTTTTTTTTAGAACACCGCAGGGACACCCTGTGTTTAATTTGATTCCAAAATTTTAATTTCTGTAACTCTCTAATATCTATATGGAAACAAGAAACTTCAAACCAACATTTTATTTCAAAGCAAATATTTTTCGATATTTTTTTCTTTGAAGAGCTTACGCCTGGCTATGCTTTTTTTTATTAAAATTCTTATTACAAAATTTGTCGACTTTGGTGGCTTCCTGGCGGCATATAATTAATTCTTTAAGGAAATGTCTGTTTAATTCTCTTTAGTGGATAAATTGCCTTTACAAAAATACCAAACAAGTTTACATTGCAGATAACGAATTTTTCGATTTATGCGGCAGTGTGGCTACGGGGTGAGAGCTTAACATTCTAGCTTTTCCCGCATGTATTTTTGGACCACCGTAACTGCCATATTGAGCCCTAACTGTCAAAAAAATGTAGACGCTCTAGGAACATTTCTGCATCAAAAAAGAAAATTTTTGAAAAAAAATGTGACTTACGTCCTTTTGGTGGTTAGGGCTCAATATAATTGTGTCGAGTTTATATAGAGCATTTATTGGCTAGGTTGGTGGTAAGTGTAAAAAGTGACTCACTTCTCAGAATTTTCTTCAACTTAAATAAATTGGTTAAGCATGTAGAAAGAGGTAAATGGTACAACAGTTAGAAAAAAATATTTAATTACTTAGTTTAATATTCATGCGGCACGCAAACTTCAAACGACTAACACAACTATGCATAATAACTACATACATATATGTGTTAGTATGTATATCAATATGTAAGTATGCCCCATACATATGTAGGCATTTACCCTGTCGGAGCAAAGCGACAGTCGCAAAGATTTACGAATTGAAAAATAAATTGAAAATTAATTACTGTGAAACAAATGCTGCAGACGAATATCTGGCTCATTCAATTCTTGCTTTTACTTATCTGAGGTGCACGCTTTTATATTTTTAGCTTCCAGAGAGTCTGGGCTCAAATGCCGTCAGAGGCGTGATTTTCAGTGGCGGATCAATTTACTTTTAAAGTACTAGTTCAATTTCCGACAGGGTGCCTATGTGTTTACACGTGTCTATGTAAATTAACTAAATACATGCGCTTTTTGTTCACAGTCTTTCTATTATTTTCTTTAGTACTTATTTATGGTTACTGCATTTTTTGGTTAAATGTAGAAAGTTAAAAGAGGTTGCTTGAATGCTTAGTCGTATTATTTATTGGTGCATAGTTGTGTTTGCTGTAAAATTTTAATGCCAGCTTAGGCGCACACTTTGCATGCAAATAGCGAAACGGAAGTAAGCAAATGGTGGCAGATTTTAATTTTATTATTTTTTTTGCACCATTTTGTTTAGTTTGTACATATTGTTTTCACACAAAATTTTTTAGTATTTCGCAAACTTTTATTTTTCATACCTTTTGTTTACTTTTACATCACTTTCGCATCACAAAGGGGCGTCATTCTTTTTTTATTTATGCCACTGTTTCATTTCACTTTCAAATTCCACCTTTTACTGGCATCATCACCAATACCACAATAATTTAGTTGCAAGTGTCCTCAAGCTGTTGTCACACTATGAACTTACATATATACATATGAAGTATTGGATACAAGTGTATCTATAGACTTACATATGTACATACTTATATGTGTGTAAAAACATGAAGACACACATGCGGTTAGCGATGTTAATTTGCAACAAAGTGTTAAATAATTACGTGCCACTAGCAAGTGTGCGGCCAGACAGTAGGTCGCTCGTGAAATTACGTATAAATTCATTAAAAATTTACCAGCTGCTCACAATGACAAAACATGCAACAATTTTGTAATATGTACAAATTTCAAACAAACAAATTTCTGGAATTTATTTTGTATGTACATATGTATCTCTCCATACTAAGTTGCAGTACTCTACCACAAATACTACCTGAGATATGCGGTGTGAAAAATACCGTTTGGACAGGAAGTGCCACGCCGCTCGTGTAATAGAGATAAGTTGGGCTAAGTAACATCGTATTCTTTGATTCATAATTGAGTATTTTTAGGAAATCGAAACAGCCAAATGATTGTCAAATTTTCCAAAATCAAAGTAAATACTTGGCGTTGATCTTGTTATGTCTTTTGCTGGCTCTGAACAGCTTATGGCTTTAATGGGAAGATTTTTCATTATAGAAGTACACTTGGATGTTTGCTATTGCCTGCCGATGGACGAAAGCTAGCAAAAAGTTTATGATTGTGTCCCTAGGAGCAGTAATCGAACTTGGGTCCTACCAGGTGGAATTACGCAACTCTAACCACTCCACTTCGGAGGTCGGTTGTTTTATTTTCTATGCTATGCTTGCATTTGTTTACACTGCTTTCATCTACATGCATTAGGGCGGGTCAATTTGTATGGAAGGTTTTTTCGACTATAGGCGTATAGCATAGGAAGATTCTATGTGTAATTTTAAGCAAATTTGCCAAAGAATTCATTGGTCTAAAATCAATTTGGAGTTTGCCAAATTGCAAAAATAAATTGCTTTTACCTAGCATTTTGCTATAGTGTCATAAAGAGGTGCTTAATTTCGTTTGGCTCAGAAATAGAAAGAGTGAGCTTTGACCTAGATATTAAAGTTTTTCTTAAACCAATCTTTGAAAAAAGTTAAACAGGCAGCATGAAACATCTGATTATTGCGATTCCATTGAAAAGATTTTTAAATATTTTCATGCAGACCTGTTAAGCTTAATTTGTTTTGTCATCGGAGGAGAATTTTTTCAAAAAGTTCTTTAAGAAATTATTTTTATGCAAAAAAGTTCCATTTTTGGAAGTATTTTCAAATCGGTCCAGCGCACGTAAATATTAATATTTTTCCGAAATATTTTGGTCGACGTCTTGAAATATAATTAATTTTGTAATCCCTGCGGAAAACCGCAACTCTTTTTGGTGATGCAGTCTAATGTACATACATACCTATGTATATACATGTGTTACACGCATTGTATTGAATTTTAGTTCTATGAAAAAAAGTTATCAAGGACAAGTAAAGTATACGTTTTTTTTATTTTAACACGGAAGCAAATGTGAAAATTTTTGACTATTCGGCCCTCTGGCGGAAGTTTTAAGAAAGAGATAAGTCCATAAATGAATTTCTCCAAATTGATTTTAGACACGTGGTTTCATGGGTAAATTTGCTTAGAATTACACGTAGAATCCTCCTATGCTAAACGCTTACAGTCGCAAAAAAAATTTACCCGCCCTAACATACATATGTATGTAAATTCGCGGAAACAGTTTTAAGTTGCAAACAATAAAAGACAGGTAGGTTACTTCACTTGCCTCGTCTTAGTCTGATTTCTAATATGCGATTACACAGTCCACGGCCTCCAGTACAGTAGATCGCAGTTCCGTCTTCAACTACAGTGTACTTACTTGCCGGAAGCCATTTTACACATGCAACTTCCAACGTCTTCATATGAATACAAGTGTGCAGTCATCAAGCGGCACAAATTTAGACATTTGCTCTGGAAGCTTATTTCAATATGTCTTTAAGGCCTAGTGCTTTTTTGACTGCCTCTAAATGTTTACATGTAAAAGTTAGTGCCTCATCTTCATTTAGCCGGGCAGCAATTTCTCAATGTCGGACATTTGAATTTTTGCTTTTGTATCGCAAATGCGATTGAGTGTATTGGTATGCCGACAAATTATGCGCGAAAGACAATTTGCTCCACCAATTAGTTGCAGTGTTTGCATTTAAGTTCAAAGCTCATTTGTTTATTAGCGCTTGACGTCTGCAGCTCAATTTTTATGTCGAAGTTTTTTTTTTGTTTTTGTTTTGTCGAAAGAAGGTCAATATTGGGAAATTGCAGCAAATTCGATGATGATTGGAAAATTAATTACTACCTGGAATGGTTTTTTTATTGTTGCTAAAATTTTATTTTTATTGCTGAGCGTATCATAGCTTGAAGTTTTTTGTGACGTTACTTTGAATTGTTTATAGGTATTTGTTAAATATTCGCCATCACTTGAAGTTAGCCAATGTGTCGAAATGAGCACTTTCTTAATTGACGAAAATAGTTTTGTTATCCCCTTTTTAGTCAATTGTAAAGACACTCCAAGGAATTTATAGCGTAATTCTGGCAACTGTGTTTCCACGCACAAAGTAACTTGTTTTCTGATAGACAATTGTCAATTAGCGTTATGCTGTTCGCCTTTTAGAAATATATAGCTTTTTTTTAATCAAATTAAATTAAAAGAACATATGTGTACATTTTTTAAATAATTCATAAAAGAAAATGAAACAAAAAATTTAAAAAAACAAACAAAAAATTTTTTTTTATTAAAAAAATTAAGACAATAGTAGGTACTTAAAATTAAATATTAAAAAAAGTTATTTTTAAAACAAAATCTAAAAATGAAAGAAAATTAAATTAAAAGAAGGATATAAAACAACATCCTAAGAATTACGCAAATGAAATAAAAAATATACGTTTCTGTTTAAAACAATGAAACTAAATGTTAAGCAAAAATCAAATTCACAAAAGAAAACCCAATTAAAAAAATAAATAAAATTAGTCTAAAAATTAAACAATAAAATTTAAAAATTATAAGAGAATTAAGCTAAACAAAGAAAAATGTTATGCAAGAGAGGAACAAAATTCCTAAAAATTAAATATGTTTAACAAAAATTTTTTTATTTTTAAAACAGTAACGTCTGAACATTAAAAAAAATTAAATTGAGAAAGAAAAACCTTTATTTAAAAAATACCTACATAAAAAAAAACAGATTTCATGAAAGCAATTTAAGCGGTAAATGTTTTTTTTCAGTAAATTTCCATATTAAATTCAAACGAAAAATCTCATTCTCACTTAAGTTGCTTTCGTGAAAGTAGCTATAAGTTGACTTATAAATTAAATGAAATGGAAAAATTTATTAAAATTTAATTATAAAAAGCAATATATTGAAAAAAAAAACAAAAAATTAGCTGCCCGATATTCGAACACGGATCTCCCGAATGGCACGCTTACGCTTTGTTTATTATAGTTTAGTGTTAGTATAACAAAAGTCTTTCGAACAATCTTTCCATTGTCTTTCATTTTTCTTGCGGAAGACTTTTTACACTTCTCATTTTCGTTGTTGGTGTTTCCGACAGGATAGTAAATAGTATGATGTATTTCGGAAAGATTGTCCGGACGACGGAACTTAGTTGTTTGTCTCCTAACTTTTCGCTGTCAAAAGCCTCATAAATAATCCTTGCAAAGGGAGCCAGAAGCTGCCGCCTTTCCATCCTCTTCAAGGTCATAGAGACATGTGGGGTTGCCATGTTTATATGCCGGTCACCTTTGGAATCTCCCAGTAATTTCTGAACGAAATATCTACCTAGACTCTAACGGTGGCTTCGATGTCCAAATGTGGGAGCACCATGACTGGTTGAGGAGCAAGGAATACCTGATATGAGCCCTCTCTAGTGAAATGTTCAGATCTCTCATAATTTAGTTAAGGCTTGCACTGTCTAGCTGGTTTGGAAGCGATCACTACAGAATTGCAAATACCTCGGCTAGGAGTCCCTAAGAGTGGATTGAAAATTTTCTCAGCTACATACGTTCGATAAATACTCCACATCAAAACCATTTTTAAGTTGTGGAGCCATCAGTAAGGGTTTAACAATTTGTTTGCAAGGACTCAGTATAGAGGTTAAGTCAGCACTCAGCCGCAGGAAACTTAGCTTTAGCTATCTTGTGGCAAAAAAACAAAAAGTAACGCCTAGAACTCTTTTCTTCATACTAACTAAGCGCCAAAGCAAGAAAAGAGAGCTCGCAGCTTTCAGTACAGCTCTTATTCAATCCGCATGTGACGTATTGATTTCTATTTGCCATAACCCTATGATCATATGTACGAATCCATATTCTTAGCGGAGAATCTGCAACAAGCCTTGGGGCAAAGTTGGCATTATTAAAAGCACCTTCAATCTTTACAAAAATGTCCAAGACAAATTCTATTTAAGCGATGGCATTACTTAGTCTAGCAACCAGTTATTTCAGAAGCGTCTCACAAGATTCCCCTACTTAATTTTGATGCAAAGAAATAGAATATTTTGAAAACATCCTACGAATGCGCAACTTAACCAGTCACTTCAGGCATTTCAGCAAAAAGAAATCGTGCTAATTTCCTTTAAGCTTTAGGGTCTAATATCTTTAACTTTCTCTACCTCAGGGATGATGTCAGCGACGTAGTGAAAATCTTTTACAAGTTCGCCAACTCAAAGCTCAGTTTTGTGAGAAGAATGGGCAGTATACAATACCGCGCTGGTGATTTAGAGTGTTAAAAGATTCAATAGCATATCCTATGACATCCTTATGCGCCACAATTCTGGCAACAAACCATTGTTACCTTTAAATTGTTCTTAGCTTACACCCCCTCCCTTGTCGAGGGAGAGAAATGTCTAACCATTCCCTTATGTCGAGAGAAATGATTATCATAAAAGTATTATCTGTCGCTCAATTTGTGTCAGCAGAACTCTCGTTCTCGTCATACATTTTCAAAAGTTTTTGCGTAGTGCTTTCGATAATGAAATCTTAAGAAAGTAACTAAAATGTTTGGAGGTATTTTCGCTTTATTCATCTAAAATTAAAATTAGTAGTTTTGAAAATGTGTTACAAAATATTTATTAACTCGATGCCTCCTTTTATATAGTTTTTCGAGAAAAGTTTAAGAAAAATCATAAAACGAATACATTCTCGATGCATTCAATGCATAGAAAAGCAAAAATACAAACTNTTGAAAATGTGTTACAAAATATTTATTAACTCGATGCCTCCTTTTATATACTTTTTCGAATATTTTTTCCGAGAAAGATTGTAGACAAACCGTAAAAGGAATACATTTCCGATGCACTCAATGCATAGAAAAGCATAAATACAAACATCCGTTTGAAATATCGAACTCTTAGGTGAGGCGGCGCTTGAGGGTGAGAGAACCTATCGTAAAATACATAACATCCGCGAACTTACGTTTCTTGGCCGGGTGAGCCTCAAACAAAACAAAACTACTATTTAATCTATAAAAATCTCATAAAATTAGTTACCACTATTTCAAATGCAAAATTTAGCACTAATTTATGTCTTAAAAACCATTTGATATCGTTTTAGGGGCCTGGAAGTAATTTTGCGCCCAAAAAAATATATCTGTCGTTATAATTTTTTTCGGTATCTACGCAATTTTATTAGTGAACATAGTTCTTTCCTTACGCTATGAACTGATGAGATATGCTAACTTTTCCGGAATTTATTATTTTGAATAGTTGCCACTCTTATGTGGTTAAAAACAAAAGACTTAAGCAGCNAGGCGGCGCTTGAGGGTGAGAGAACCTATCGTAAAATACATAACATCCGCTAACTTACCTTTCTTGGCCGGGTGGGCCTCAAACAAAACAAAACTACTATTTAATCTATAAAAATCTCATAAAATTAATTACCACTATTTCAAATGGAAAATTTAGCACTAATTTATGTCTTAAAAACCATTTGATATCGTTTTAGGGGCCTGGAAGTAATTTTGCGCCCGAAAAAATATATCTGTCGTTATAATTTTTTTCGGTATCTACGCAATTTTATTATTTTGAATAGTTGCCACTCTTATGTGGTTAAAAACAAAAGAAGTCTTGAACTTGATTTTAATTTAACTCTATCTTCTACCATGCGTCTCACAGATCTTGCGGTGTTAATAAACACTTTTTTTATAATAAATAAACTTTTTGTTAAAAACAAAAACTTTTCTATTTAAATTTTGCAATCCCATTTTAAGATTTCTAAAAATTTCTTGGTAACTAATTTTTGAAAGTACTTAGCTGACAAAATGGCAGGAAATTCCCATAACAAAATACATAATTGTCGAGCAAACTTTGTATAGAAAAATCAGCGTGCAAAATTTGCCAAAAAATCAACGCGATTTTTCAGCATTTTCAAACATGATTTTTGATATACGAAAATTTAATGGTCTATAAAACTGCATACATTTAATTTTTCTAAAATATCTAAATAGAAATTTGTGTTTTGCACAAAGTTTAGAGATTTGATTTTTATGTTTTTGGTGTAGTAAGAAATATATTTTTATAAAAAATATCGAAAGTAAATTAGAATAGAAAACTTTGCATATATTACGAAAAATTCAGTGTGCCAATACTTTTGTTCGTCACTGTACGTTCATAAACACGTATCAAACATAGCCCTTAAGGCATAATAAATTAGTAATTTCCACAACAAATCAACTTACCAGCAATATTATAATCCTCATGACTGCAGGCGAAACAGTTAAATCTCAGCTCAGCAACAAATTAACTCCAAATCCAATTTCGGTTTTATGAATATGTTGAATTGTTTTGCTGATTTAATTTTTTTTTTTTTTAAGAAAAAAAGAAAATGAATAAATCTTCGTTTAAGTACACAGTGCTCGCGGCAAATGGAGAAATTAATGCGAAAGCAAAGAAAAAGTAAATTTTTAATTTAAATAATAGTACACTATTTTTGTTTGCTTGTAATTAGTATTCGTCTGAAACCTTAATTATTTTTTCATGCAAATATAAATTCGCACTAGCATGAAGAAAGTTTCACAGGGTGTCACACAAATTAAAGCGAATGAATCAAGCAAATGATACAGTGAGTCAAATTATTTAATTTCCCATACACATGCGCACTGAGTGAACTTACAATTAGTAAAAGCGCTACCACAAATAACGAACGCCAAGAATTTAGCGAGCTTAAGTTTTCCAACTGCAAATAGAACACCCCCCAATGTCCTTTTTACTAGGCGAAAGTCACTTACAAATTTTTCTTCAGTACGTTTACTTATTTGGGGCGAGTAGCCATGCACATATACCCGTACAAATTTGCGTCAGTGTGTATACGTTTGTTTGCGTCTGATGGCAGTCACTTGAACTTTGTGGGAGGATTTCACGTGCGCGCAACCGAACCGAACAAAGTTATGGTTAATGCTGAACTGAATTTAGCGAAATTAAAATTTCAGTCAGGCGGCGAATGTTACGATGCATTGGTTGCTTCTCTTTTACCATCGCCACCAACGACGACGACGACGACGACGACAACACCACTCGGTCAACGTCAAAAGCGCCAAAAAAGACAGTCACCAAAACAATGTAAAATATATGCAAGCAATCGAAAAGAAACCAAAACCAAGATTGTGGCAAAAAGAAGGTGATGAAAGCGCAACAGCGACAAGTTGCGCATGCGCAGCGTCGTAGTTGTAGCAAACGCAGTCGTTGCCGACACTGCCAATGCGTGGCGCTAACTTAGACACGAACTGAGTGAAGTGGAGCTGAACTGTTATTGATTGCTTGTTGGCGGTTTGCGCTCGCTGCGGTGGTCGCTCTGGCGCAGTGCGGAAGAGCAACATTCACAAGACGCCTGATGGCAGCCACAGCACTGTGGCCTCTTCAAAATCCAACGGAGGGTTGGACAAGTGAGCGCGCTAGCAGTAAAAGTGTTAGCAGTCGCGCCGCTGTAGCGGTCGAGCACCAACGCTGGTCATGCTGTGCTAGCGTGTTTTTAGATTCAACACATTGCTGTTGCAGATGCGCAGGTTGCGCGCAAAAGCAATTCACCATGACTATATTTGTTTTGCTAAATGCTACACTTATTCACCACAGTGTGCACAGCTGATAGCTTATTTGAAGGCGGATTTGGTAAATATGCATTTTAGATGCATCGCTGCTGTTGTCACTGTGCTTTGTTTTTTTCTTTACTTATCTTTGCTTTTGCATTGCAAGTGGAATATGTTTTGGATATGATTACATAAACGCTTGTTGTGGTTCCATCTTCTACTCACTTCAAAAGCTAATACTTCACATTTGTGAAATGTAAAATAAAGGTGAGGTGTTGGCGAAGTATAAGAAAGGAATGTATGGTTTATTGCTTACGGAATTTGCTTTAAGTGGCGAAATTATTATTCTAAACATATTCTACGAAGGTAAGAAACTTTAAATTCAAGCTTATTAAATTGCAAAAATTGAGCGTTCACAGAAATTGGCTTCACGTCATCTGAGCTAGAATTGCTGCAAAAACTATTATAAGTTTCTGCTCCACATTTTATATGCGAGAGCATTTATTAAAGCATTCAGGATCAGCGAGTTGCTGAAAAAAAAATAAATAATAGTTGACTTCCCGAATTTCATTTTGTCCCAGGATTATGATGCATTCCGTAAACTTGATAATCAAGCTGAAAAGTTAGCTTCCTCATTTAGATGAAAACAAAAGACTTAAGCAGCGAACTTCATTTAGATTGCTATCACCCCTATGCTGCAAAACTTTCGTATTCGGATTTTGCTACGAATAGTAAAAATGGTATGCTGCAACCCTAATCGTATTTTCGACCTTCCTAAATTCGTTACAATGATATGCTTGGATAGGAACAAGTAAGAAATAGACAGCTCCTTTGCGTAGTTTTGTACGAAAAGAATTTTGTATCAGAAGCGAGATGAAAATTGAACAAAAAGTTGTAAGTTTATGCGTTTATGTTTTCAAGAAATATTAGTGTTGTTCTTTTAAACAGATAAATTTGCCTTTTACACAAGCATCTACATTTATCCACTGCTTTAAATGAACGCACAAAAAATATTGTTTTTTGACCCTTATCGAGAAATTTTTATTCTCATACACAAAAATTAAAATTGAATTAAATTAAAATAAATGGTACCTCCGAAGTATGCGTTTATAGCGTTTAAGCGGTGTTATAAACTTAAACACTTTATAAGATTTGTATTGATTTTAAATCATTAGATGAGTACCCCTATTGTTTTTATTTTACGAATTGGTAGCAAATGCAAAAGGAGGACTGATATCACACACGGGTTTGCAAAAGGTGCCAAGAAGGAGTTTCCGAGTTTTTGGGATAAGGCCGGAGCGGAATTAAAAAGCTTAGGACCACCAACGAAAGAAGTAGCAGCTTCGATAAATAAGTAAGTTAAACATTAACACAGCAATAAGGTATTAATATCACATTTTTATCAAGTATTCCGCAGACTAAAAATGCTATATAAAACGAAAGTTAAGATCCAATAAGGCAGAGACAAACGCAACTGGTGGTGGACCTAACAAAATGCATATTTTCAATCGAAGCTTCGAAAAAGCTGGTATAATATATATATTAACTGAATTGAGGTTCAGTTCTTCAGGCATAGTGGGAGTTATGGCCAGTGTTTCAACAATTCAAGCAGAAGCTGACATAGGCGCGTTCATGGTTATTAATGCCCGACAGTTCCGCATACCTTTGAGAATTCATTTCTATAGCGCGCTCTTCCGCCGCTGCTATAATTGAAAATGCCATAGAATCCATCATTTTCCTCAAAATATGTAAAATTAAACAATCTTAAGTATTATAAATAAGCACTTGATTAGTGTTTTTTTAATTCATTTTCACTTCCATTTCCGTCTTGCAGCCATCTTCGAAAAACAACAATGCTGCACATGTTTCCGCAAGGGTTGCAGTATGTCGATATTTCGTTTTTCGCAACGTAGCTATGAATTACGAATTATGAAAATTCGCCTTCTAGCATAAGGCTGTATATCTTTCTTATTAAATAGAGTCCAACCCGGATAACACACAAAGTTTTATACGGGTTTTATAACGATTTACTTGAGCAAAACTGAAGAGCCCCAGAAGTCGGACTTCGTAGTGTAAAATTTTGCTCTATTAGTAGTTTATAAATTGTATGGGAGTTTTATAAGGATCTATGAGTTTATAAAACTTTTAAAAGTTTTATAAGGCACCCTATGTATAGCCTTTGCTCTGACACTGATCACAGTGATTCCTTTTTTTAGACTAAAAGCATTATATGAAAATAACTTTCGATAGATCAATATATCTGAACTGATACATTTCTCTTTTCCTGAAAGCTGGCTCTTTATGGGCCATTATCTGTCAGCTATTTGAGAAGGTTGGACGGCCTTGTTTTTCCTGCCCTTAAAGGAGTCCTACGTTGAAAAAAACCCAAAGATTTAACAGCGTTCTGGTAATGTTATCAGGTAAATAATTTTTTGTATGTCACCTTAAGAAATCCTGAAGGGGCTTATACTTCTATGATAAGACTCATAATCAGCTATGCATCTGTGGTGTAGTGGAGCGGACCCTCAATCAGTAGCTTACCAAACTTCAAAGAACGATCGAAGTGTACTGCACATGAGCTTTGCTCTTCCTGATTGTGTCCCTTGTGGGCAGGTACTCATAAAATGAAAATTTATAAGGCAATTTTCACACATACAAACAAAACTTCCTTTTATTCTGAAAAATTTTAGAGCTGCGGATATTTTGTGTGTTGCAGTAAAGGGGTAATAGGCAATAATTTAATTTATTACAAATTTTAATTAATTAAAAAAAATGTAATTTTAAAAGAACTTACTTTTTTCCGTCATTCACCAAATTAGTTTACACATTTACTTATTTATTTCGCAGACAATCTTCTTTACTTTTCAATTTCATATTTTGTTTTCTATCTTTGTGTTTTATGTCACTATTCATTTGTTCGCTTCATATACTTTCAGCTGTTTTAATTAAAATGCATGTTGTGCACTTGACGTGATATATCTTTTCCACTTTTTAGGCCCTCCACTTCAGTTTAAGTGAAAGAGTTTACCTACGAACTGAAGTGTCAGTGACAGGAGACAGCATTATATTTGCTACAAACATACTAAATAGTACATATATTTACATACAAATTTACGTAGTATTTAGTACTTACGTTTACTCTTACAACGCAGCAACCTAGAAAGGTGTCGCGAAATAAATACATATTTCCATGTGCGCCCTAAATTTGCTTTTAAGGTTGCATTTTTGTTTTTTTGTTTTTTGTTGTGTAGTAATAAGTACCTACTAATACTAACCAATAATTTTAGTGTGCGACGTATGAAATTGGTGCGCCTACAACGAGCTGCTGCTGCTATGTTTGAGCGAAGTCTTGACATAAACAGTTCCCGACCGATAACTACGTTCATACTAGAGATGTGACGGATATCCGGTAACTATCCGGTTTGCCGGATATCCGGCCTAAATTTACTATTCGGCCGGATACCGGATAATGAGCTACTATCCGGTATCTGGCCGGCCGGATATTTTCTTAGAATTATTATAAGCAAATAATTTTTTTTAAGTAACTAACAATAAAATAGCTTTTATTTAAAGGTAAAAAAGTAACAAAAAATTACAAATTATCTTTCAAAAACTTAAAATACGTTTTGAGATATTCACTTTACTGAAAAATTTATGTATAAACTAAAAACTTAAAAAACGTCCAATTAAGAAAACGATTGACATTAATACTCAAAATTAAGAAGAGGTAGATTATGGTGAATAAAAACTAAATTTTCAGCGTTCGCAGACAATAAACGATTTCGCTTGTTTTCGTAAACCAAGCCAGCTTCCGAAAAAAGTCTTTCGCTATAAACGCTGCTGCAAGGAGCTGAAAGGAACGTTTTGGCAAGCGACGTTAAAATTGGGTATTTTTTGGAGTTAAACGACCACCAAGCGTAAGGATCCTGACTGCGATCAATTCGAACTTCCTTCAAGAAGAATTCAATCTCGGTAGCAATTGGGTTCTTCTCATGATCGCGAGACTGAATGTTGTTTTCATCTGCCACTTCATTAAAGCAATCCCAAAATGTTTCGTGAGATTCACGAGCTACATTTGAATGAGTTTCATTTAATCGTAACTGTTTAGGTCTAGTTGAAGACGTCGATGAACAACTACTGATGGAAGACGTGTCGCAAGTCATTTTTAAGTGTTCCAATAAAATAGTCTGTCGAGCTCTTTCAGCTTCAACTTTTCCCAAAAAGTTAGCCTTAAATCTGGGATCCAGAAAAGTTGCAATAAGGTATTTTGGATCTTCACTTAAGGAAATAAAACGAGATGCCAATTGCGCTTTTAAGGAGGCTCTCATATTAAGTAAATCGGCTGTTCGTCGTACAGTTTCGTCCTTGTCTAAGAATTTTTTTAATGCAGCTACATGCGGTATAACTTCAGATATGCAGGAGAGGCCAGAACTTGTAATTTTAGTTATTTCTTCAAACGGCTTCAAAAGTTGTACACACTGCTCCATCAAACACCACTGACGAGTTGTTAGATTAGTAAGTGTGTCGTTTTCAGACACATAAAGGGAGATAACACGTTTTTGTTCCAATAAGCGTTCCACCATATAGAAAGTGGAATTCCACCTCGTGTTTATATCTTGCACCAATTGATGCTCTGGTAAACATAGTTCTTTTTGAAGCGCCAGTAATTTTTCTTTTGCTAAACCTGAATGATTGAAGTGAGTTACGATACGTCTACCTTTGGCAATCAAGTCCATTACTTCAGGTTGTACTTTCAAAGACTCAAGCACAACCCTCTGAAGCGAATGAATGAAACACCTGGCGGAATCATACTGCGCCATTCGAACGCCTTTGACCATGTTTGCGCCACTGTCATGAACAAGAACATGTATTTTGCTTTGTTCAATATCCCAGCGAGATGCAATACTATTGAGTTCATTTGCTATGTTTTCTCCTGTGTGAGATCCTGAAAACGGTTTCATAGCTATAACTCCGTGTTGAAGTTTAAATTCTGCAGAAAGCCAATGAGCTGTGAAACTCAGAAAGCTGGAGTTATTGCGCAAACACGTCCACATGTCGGAAGTGACAGAAACTGCGACAGCACTTGAAATTCTTATTTGGATTTTTTTGAAAATTCGGTTGTAAATATCGGGAACAATTTTTTGGGTCATAAAGGCTCGGCTTGGCAATTCATAGCGTGGTAAAGCTTGCTTAAGTAATCTTGCGAATCCAACTCTTTCAACGACACAAAGTGGCTCATTATCCAGTGCTATCATTTCTGCTATGAGATAATGGTATTTTTTCGCAGTTGCATTATTTATGTCCCAAAGCAGTTTTCTATCGAACGCCTCTGACAAAGTCTGTTGCCTTTCTGTAGAAGAGGAACTTGTACAAGCGTTGACAGGCTCCGCAAGCGACGTAGCTGCGTCGTTATTTTTTTTATCTTTATTCAAATTCATGAATTTTTCTGGGTGCTTTAATTTCAAATGATTGCTCATAGCAGATGTGCCTGGGGGAAGATTTAAAATTAATAAGTATATGATTCGAAACTTGTAGGTTGTATTCATTAAATAGGCTGCAAAAAAAAACATTACTCTTACGCACCTGCTTTTTTCCCTTCAAAACGAGAAATTGGTAGTTTGCACAATAAACAAATAGCAAACTTATTATTTTCACTTTTAATTTCAAAATATTGCCAAATAGGCGATTTTCTTTTCATTGAAGACATGTTCTCTGCTCTTTTCGTACAAATTATGAAGTTAAATAATTGAAACAATCAGCTGTTGATTTTCAGTAATGCCAGATTTTAATTTGTTGATTTTCAGTATTGCCAGACTGCAGTACGTTATTTTCCAAAGATAACTGACATCGATCCATCCGTTTATTGTCGTTTATTGCTTGCCGAACTAGAAATAATGAAATCTTTAATTTAATATCCGGCCGCCGGATATTCGGCTATCCGGCCTCGCATCTTGCCGGATATCCGGTATCCGGTTATCCGGCCAAATCTCTATCCGTCACATCTCTAGTACATACATATGTATGCTATTACAAACAAAATAACATATATACGTGCATAAGTATTTATTTGAATAAAATTTCAAAAATTGCTGATTTGATTTGTATTGTAATTGGTTTTTTTTTTCAATGAAAAGCTGGAATGCTCATTACATTACCAATGCGTGAAACATTACCATTTCTATTTAAAGTTATCTCCATAAATATGTATGTAGGTGTCTGCTTATTTGATTTTCGGTGTAAGTATTTAGGTATTTCAAAACTGAATTTAGTTATTAACATACAAAGCCAACAAATAGATTACATAATTTATTAAACCAAGATTAGTAAGTTGTGCTTAATTAAGTCGTTATCATATCTCGATGCCATAAAAAATAAAAAAAAATTGAAATTTGAAAATTCCAAATTTTTTATTAGTGTAAATATGTAAAGCTTGCATGAAGTGAAGCGACAAATGAAACTTTTGACTTGTTTAAAGCAACAAAGCATAATTTGACAAAGCAATGTACGACAGCGGCACCAAATTTAAGATATGTAAGCATGTGCAATTTAAATATATTGAGAACCTCCAACACAACCTGGCGAAATAGCTGTGAGGTTTAAATAAACAAACTAAATTTATTTAATTGTATCAATACATACCATTGTTACAAATGCACAATAGTCCAGCGCCCTTACCTTCTTCTTCTTCTTCTTATTTGGCGCTGTAAACACCTAAGCGATTTTGGCCGAGTACAAAACATTGGAAGAGCGCACTGGTTTTGTTTATTTAAATCATTTGTGTATGTGTTTGAGACTTTTAAGCAATTAAATCTTCATTGAACAAATATGAAGCTCCTAGCATTCACAAGAGTCCCCTTGCAGTTCTGTGAATTCGTAACTACTGGTAGGACGACTCGGTCTGGTGCCTCCAATATAACTCCACAGCCAGCTCTAAACTAAATCTCCGAGCAGTGAGATACACTCGAAAGACCTCTCAATATTCTCCAGCTTTAGGCTACCAGACCACTGCAGTGTCTTCCAAGCATAACTCGAGACTATAAAAGAAACTTCACTCATTTCACCACCGCCTTTTTGTCCGTATGACCGACCTAAATGAGGTAGATATTCACGAGTTCTCGCACTTTATGAACCTTACCAACTGGTTCTACTTCTGGGTGAACGGAAGGGTTCGAATTCGAGCTCTTAATTGGTATGACAACAGACCCATTGGGTTTTAGTGTGCTTCTCTCCTAAGTTGGATGAAGGCAGCCGCTTCAACCTAGCCTCAATATCTCGCGCTTGACGGATAACCTCGACCTGGGTAGCTCAAACCGCTGAGTTTTCTTTATAAGAATTAAACACTTTTTACACTAATTTAAAACAATCAATAAACATTCAGAGAAATGGCATTCCATGTCATTGCAGATGCCGTTTTGTTGTCATCCTGCCTAAGCTACTTTATACCTTCCCCATAGTTCAAGTCATGTGCGCAACCGATTGAGACCCATAGAGTCCAAGTAGTTTAAATACTAGCTTCACCAAATCTGGGCAGAATAAGAAAACTGTTGATATGACTTCACCTCATTATATAACATATATTCGCAAGGCGAAGATACCCATCGTACATTGTCCAAGAAATACACATGCCATAATTAAAGGTAGCACAGTATGTGAGCCCGAAGCCCTGATTGCCACATAGAATATGTTTATCTCCCAAGCCGACGTCCCGCTGTTGAGCTATCAATCGACTGTTTATTTGATGGGAACCACGAAGATATGCGTGTTGTCGCTAATCCAGCCAGAGTGGAAATTATCCGCTATGGCTTATTGATTTCTGAAGCCTTCTCCTGTACAACCCAGGTCACGAGGACTTTTTAAAATAATATGGTGTCACAAAGTCAGGAAACAGGATAGGGGCACTATCTCTTATTTATTCCTCTCTTGAGTAATAAAGAGCGGTATTTAAATAGTCTACAAAATATCTGATCGATGTCCCTTTCCGCATCAACTACGTACCAAATAGAACTGCCGACGTAGGGCTGGGTACCGCCGAGCTTGTTGAATACGCTAAGTTGTATTAAGTGCTTCATACTGGGCTTGTCTAAATGGGAAGCGTTGCGCATTTTCCCTCTGACCGGATCCAATACCACTATCAAAGAGGGAGGTAACTAACTGACCACAATATTGACACTGTTTATCAAGCTTCTAATTGATTCTAGCGGCAATTAATTATCTAGGTTTATCGATGGCTCGTCGGAAGCTCTTCAGGTAAAGCTTAACTTCCACATCTATCGCCTGTGAAGAGTTCTCAGCGACATTGCAAATCGATGCTTGGATGATGAACTGACAAAGCAAGGAACCCTTAAGGACGTTGCTGCTGTCGGGCGAGACTTAGAGGTACATTTAAGAATACAGTGACTACTACGTGACAGATGAATTTCGAGGTAAATCATTAGACATCGACTTGAAAAGTCTAAAGCTCTTTCTACCTCACAGAAGTATTTACCGGGAACAACCCTTTGCGGTGAGGCCTTAAAATTCTTCAGAAATAAACTAAATAGATTTTACTGGCCGAATAAAAACTAAGCAATTGCTATTTCATACAATTTCAGACCAGCAAGTTCAAACGAACGCTTTCTTCTATAAACTAGTTTTGGTGCCTTAAATTTTCCTGCAGGGCATTTACTGAATTTTCCTTGTGCATACGCAGTGAAGATCATGCAGCGCAGGCATCGTATGCTTCTGTTATTAGCAATACTTTCTTGTGGTTGTTTCATTGCATGCTTGAAATAGTACGTCACTATTGCTCGAACGGTTTCACTTTTGGTCTTGGCAATTTGTCGGCAGGCACCATTGCTGCTGTACATTACATATTTATTGCTATTGCTTTGGAGACTTTTTTATTAACTTAAATTTTATTTATTAGATTGCCGCTTACATTATTTGTTTTCGACTGACTTTCGATTTCCTTGGCTTAATCGATGAATCAAGCGAACGATTTGTCCACCATGTGACTATAGCGAATCGATTTGCTATTTGCGCTGGAACGGTAGCACTTGAGCACATTTTTTTTTAAGTGTTTTTTTTTTTAACTATTTAGCTGCTATTGTCTATCGCTACTCGGCGCCTTTAAATTGCGAATCTCTGCCTTCTTAGTGTTCCCGCCGTTTGACCCGCCTCCCTGCCACGCGTTTAATTTTATATGGATTTTTTTTGTAGTTTATTTACCTTTTTTACTTTGCTTCTGACTTAATGTAACTTTAATTGCTTTTTAGGGAATCCCATTAGCAAACTGTCACACGCGATAATACATATAAATTGAGTGTCAGCCATTCATTCTTTGTTTACGTTCATTTATATCAACATTTTCTAATTACTAACTATTCGTGATGATTTAAACACAGAAGTTAATAAGTAAAAAACGACGAAGTACCAATAAAAGGGGTATTGAATGACACAAGCATCACAAAAAGAAAGCAAATTCTCACACAATTTTAATATATGGAATGTAGTACTTAAGTACATACCAGGGTTGTTGCGAATATTCGCATTCGCATTCGCAACCGCGGAACTTCCGCATAAATTTTAACATTCGCATTCGCATTCGCAATAATCAATGCTGTAATCCGAAAAGGCAGCAAAATTACTCTTTCTTAAATACAATGATCCAATTCTTGAATTGAAATACTAAATAAAAAAGTATTATTAAAAAAACTTTTCCATTTTTTATTTACCTAAATCCCCTAATGTACTCACCAAAATTACTTCTTAAAAATATTTGACATCCGCATTCGCATTCGCATCCGCGGATGTTAGCTTTTAAACATCCGCATCCGCATTCGCATCCGCGGATCACTAAAATTCCACATTCGCAACATCCCTAGTACATACATATGTATTTGTATATGTAATATTTCATTTAGAAAGCCCTACAAATTACTGCAAATGCTAATAGTTAAAGGTTTATGCACTACTGATCTATGCTGTCTTTCGGACTCTTACTAAATACATACATATGTAACATGCGTACCTACGGAGACCATCCGTCCTGTATTATACAGGACAGGACAGTCCTCTTTTTTGACCCATTGTCCTAGTAATTTGTTTATTTTATACGGGACGCCAAATTTTTTTTATTTCTTTTAATGTCCTGTATTTGTCCTGTATGCGGTGTTTCAACGCCTCAACAGATCATTTGCTTCTCTTTAAAAAAAATGGTCGAATATACTTAATTTGTATGAAAAAAATGCGTAACACAGTCAACGAAAAACATTGCCAAAAATTATTGTTAAGCCTTAGCAACTTAAAATTTCACTTCATTATACTAAAATTTAACGAATTTTTTAAACAAATTTTACGAGGTAAAAATCTCCAGAAAATTATCCTACAAATTCGTTATGTTACTATAAGGATACTGTTTCAGGGCTAATACATCTAGGATCACAAAAGAAGGCTTTCAGATCTGTAAGCTATTGCGGAAAAAATTTGCAAAACTATTTTTTGTTCCGTATTCGGCTCTAATAGTGATGGTTACCTTTATAACACGTGGTGCGGATTTGACTGTCATCGAACGAATGTGAATGAACGATGCCAGCACCGGTTAAAAAGTAAATAAATGAAAGTGTAAATAACTCTACCACACACGATAAAGTTCAAACATACCACACAAAAGAAAATTACATGGAAATCTCATTTCAGTCAGTCTCTCATTTCATTCAGAAAAGAAAAAATTTCCTCGAAACATGCTTAAAAGTGGGAGCGTCATATTATTCTGCATTACAAAATTCTACATCGCACAATTCTACAAAATGTTAAAAAAATTCTTCTCGATAAAAATTCTGTATTTTTTAATTCTGCTTTTTTAACTCTTCTTTTTCAAAATTCTGCTCTTGAAAGTTCTACATTTTGACATTTTATTTCACAAAATTCTACTTTTCGCAATTTCGTCTTTCAAAATTCTGCTTTTGTGGTAGAGAAAATCTTACAAAATTTAACATATTCGCATCCATGGCTTAAATCCATGGTGGAATTATGCCAGGTGAGGTAATTATAGTGCGAAGAAAAATTTTGACACTGCCTTATTTTAAAATTTGCCTATAAAATTTGGCAGTCGAATGTCAGAAAATAAAGCGAGAAAGCTGTTTTATTACTTCACCTGTTTATTGTGCCATGGCTTAAATCTGCATTTAAGAAAAGTATAAAAATTCTTACGGCGAGTTTTTACGATTATCAAAATAAACTTATATTTTCCATATATACAATTCTCTTCAAAAAAAAAAAAACTGTGACTTAACTCATTTCTTTTTTTAATAGTTCTTATAAGCAGCTTATTTTTTGAATTACTTGTATTTTCTTTCATTCTGTTCTTCAATTTCCTTTGTGGAAATTTGGGTTTTCGGAAAAATAAGCCCTACTTGTAAATTCAATACGAGATTATAAAATTGAGAATTGATTCTCCCAACAACTACTTTTAGCCGGCGATGCCACCCTTCGCCACTGTTGTGCTGTCTGGAAAAGGTTGCTGTTTCTGATGCATGCTGTCATGCACTGACCAAAACTCAGGAAAATATTTCGCGTTCCAATTATTTCCAGCAACAAAAGTTTTGTCAAACTAATTAAAAATACTGAATTAAATAATTCTTTATTAAAATATAACGTAAACAATGTTAAATAGGGCCTGTCCTTACTTTGAAAAAGTGCGAACTTTTCAAAGTAATGACATGCCCTCTTTAACATTGTTTACATAATATTTTAATACAGAAATCTGTAATTCACACATTTCCTTTTCTTTATTTTTTCTACACAAATTTCCATAACAAAAACCAAACTACTAATACCCAATCCACAGAGTAGTAAGTACCACGGAAGCTTCATGTCTTCCACGCGAATATTATGGAATTGTTCGCTGCTGCTATTGTCCTTCAAAGAGAGCTTGCCTATTGCCCACATATCTATGAATGTCATAGTGCGCCAATGGTCCACCAGGCCAGTTTCCATTGTACGCAATATTAGCATATTCAAAGGCTCCTTCAAATACGAATTCTCCGCCAGAGGTATGCTCAGCAATAAACGATCGAAAATTTTTAAAGTTGGAGCCAAACAAAATATTTTACGTTCAAATGTTCGCTGTTGCAGTTCGAAAATAGGCCAAAGTGATTCCGGCATAGTATAGGCATATTTTGTGTCATATTCTGCACGATGGCGTTGAAATGTCTCAGTATCCACCAGCTGCGAAATGCCCTCTAATATGTTGTGAAATTCAGAGTCAGGTACATTCTGAGTTACTTGGAATTCGTAGCGATCAAACATGATTTTCAAATTTGCCCGCCGCATATCATCAAATGTGAGTATTTTCTGCTTAAGAGGCGGACTTGTGAGCAAAGTTTGAAAATAAGCTGAGTACATGTTGTTAATGAATAGACCCAGTAAAAATAGAAAAATGTAAAGCATCTTTAAGCAAAGTATTGGACGTCGCCTAATATGAAAAGTAAGACCGAACATTCCGCGGAAAATATTTTCATTCAGCAAAATATTGAGCAGATTGAATTCAGCTGACCGCTTATAGAATTTATGCTTTACAAAAGTCTCCAGCAGCGAGAAGAGCAAATCCAGAATCACCAAAATGCCAATAACTTGCGTTGTGACGACCATCGCATATATTTCTGAGTATTCAATTGGTTGCGGGCATGGCAACATAATAAACCATTCAATATTCTCCACAGGATATGATGTAAACGGGTGAGGCGAAGCTAAGCCCAGAGTGATGGCAAGATCCAGTATCCCTTCCCTGGTATAATTAATTATAACCCGCGAATATGTGCTGCTGCCTGGTATAACTGGTTTTAAATACTGCCAACTGATATTGTGCTTCTCCGCAAAGGTGGTCATCATGTAACCGAGATAGCCGCTTAAGTGTTGTTGGCCTGCCTCGTCCTCATAGATCATTGTGCGAGGTGCAGTTTGACCGGGCGAAGTCTTGAAAGTTTTCCCCTGCATATTTGCGAGGTGGCACAGAAACAAGCGCTCGGTTTTGTTTAAAAATTCTCGAACCCAATGGCCGCTCGGAAATGGATGATATCGGTAGTAGATGTTTTCTGTGTAGAAATTGAAGAAGATCGCAATCACATTCGACATAAGTTTATCATCCAAGTATTTCCGCAAATAAACGAGCAGGTTGGGAGTGGGTTTCGCATCAGCGATATGTAAGATAATACGAGTCTGTCGGCTATATTGCAAGTTGCTGGCCAAGACATTGAGAAGCTGGCGATCGGGATGTGCGGACAAACACGTTATAGCGAGTTGTTTGCTGTTGAAACGTTCCTTCAGCTTATCTGCCGGTGCACTGCCCGAGGCGATGAGCAGCGGTACTTTCAACAGCTTCCATAACTTTTTTGATGAGATGCAAGCATTGTTTGTTGTTTGTAATAGAAATATGGTCTCGAAAGGCTCCTCAACATAGATTCGATGTATTGTACTGAAGAAAACTGCATCAGTAGTTAAACTTTGAAATGCTTCCAAATGCGTTGCGGCATTGCTAGTTAACAAGGAAATTAGCAATAATGGTAGTGTATACGTCATTGTGCATAGCCTTCCACTTTAATACTAACTAAGGTAATAATATTTTTAATACAGCTTTTTCATATATCGTTTTGAAAAAAAAGAACAGTAAATGCATATGTATGTACATTTATAAGATCATAAAATCGATGTTAGCCAGCGACCGGATATATATAAATAACAATAGTAGGAAAGTATTTTATGATTTTATGTTCTATAAATTATCAAATTATCAAGATGTAGTTAATGACTTTGTCCCATAAATCGTTTTTGAATTCATTAAGTTTTGATTAATTAATCATTACATTTCCTTGCCGCCTACATCTACATACTTATAGATATGTGCATTAAGCCGTATTACGAAATTGCTTAATGACCAATTATAGTCCTGAGCGAGACCTTTTCGACGACATAGGCTGGGTTTCTCCAACTGAACTTAATTTAGTTTAGCCATTTTTTGGACGTTTTCATATTCACCATCTAGGCTAAGCCAAAAATTAGCCTACTTTTTTATCAGCTTATTCTTGATTAGGTCCAGCGGTTTATATCTGGTGCCTCAAAACCTTTTTACACCCAAAAACTTTTCTCCACATAAGCATTCTACATACAATGTATTCATTCTGCATCAAATGGCATACAAATTAATGATTCAAAGTTTTTACAAAATTTTGGATAATTTGACGTGTTTTTATGTACTTGTGACGTGTTTCTGCTCAGCGCTTGTCGGTGCGGATATTTTAATTTCTATCGTGTGCGTTTGTTATGTGCTAGAGTAAAACGCTCTGTTTACTCGTTTCACTTGGACACTAGGACATTTACATTTACTATTTGATTTCGCTTTTGACAATGCCTTGTGTTTGTGGTCAAAAGGTCGACCGCATAAAGTCTAAGATTCAGTGATTTTTTTCATGCAAAGTGCGTTAATCTATCGCAAACTGACTTGGATTTGACGGAGTGTTGATTGTAGTAATTTTATTATTTTCACAAGTTGTCCAATGTTTTCATTGTACCGAAAAGATATTTAATTTTAACTGCGGCCACTGCTCAGCTTTTTACCATCGTCCGCTATAATTCTGGGTAGAGCATTAGTGTACACATTTCAGTAGGAATTAAGGATTGAAATAAATTAAGAATAATATTTGAACTCGATTATTATTTACATAGCATTTCATCAAATTTAACTGCAGTGAAAATCAAATTGATAGGGAACAGCAAAACCCTCTTGGGATTTGACTACAATGAAATGCCTGTACCATTGCATTATTAATTGATGTGACTTGTTTTACTAATCGTGTTACAGTCATTGCACTAAAATACAAACTTGGATATGTTACGCTTTCGTATTGAAAATGATAATTAGCTGATTTTACAACCAAGCGCACTTGATACAAGGGTATTTATGTAACATTCTTGGCAACAGCTTTATAAGGACTGCGCTGAACAAAATTGTCCGGTGTAAAAAATGTGTTATGTTTTGAACCAGCTGTCAGATTTTGAAAAACAAAAGCATTTTAGTTTTATAACGAAACACAATTCACACAAAGTAGTAAATAAACAAAAGCTGTTAATTTTTAATAAGAAGTTTTGAATTTTCCGTAACCCCGCAAACTATCGTATCTATAGTAGTATCTAACTACCTATGTACCTGTTGCTAAAGCCCACTTTTTTTCAAAGTCTTGAATGTTTTTGGTTGCATTTTTTGTGGCTTTTATTTCGCTTTCAACTAGAGCCCAGTTTCTCTCATTCAGCCTTAAGACGTTTGGTAGATTGCCTTCTTTTGTTACCAAATTTACGTTATTCCTTTACGGCACTCATATGTCTGATGTGCCGTAGTATCATGAAATGAGGTCAAGCCACAACAAATTGGATACTTCATGTTACGTAAGAGTAGATGTTATCTCTTCTGCAAGCACTGCTTCGCTGTTGATTGTCCCCGATGTCACAAAGAAGCTGTGTTTTTACCATAAGTGCAGACGGGCTGCCAAACAAGGATTATCTTGGAATTTCTGTCACTTATTTGCTCGCTCATTTTCTGTTGCATTTGCTAGAAGATCGCCTTAAATATATATTATATATTTTTCTTGGCAGAGTTTGTTTCTGGAATTTTTTCACCTTGTTTATGTTCAGTCTTGTTTTTTATCTTAGTTCTTCGCAAAAGTGGTTCTAAGAAGTTAACCTTACTTGCCAATTTCCTTCTCAAAATATTTCNTATTTTATTTTATTTTATTTTATTTTATTTTATTTTATTTTATTTTATTTTATTTTATTTTATTTTATTTTATTTTATTTTATTTTATTTTATTTTGTTTTATTTTATTTTATATTGTTTATAAATGAATTATATTTTTATAAATCATATGTTTTGAGTCATATGTTTTACACCGTTGTAATTTTAAAATTTCAAAATTACATTTTTCGACTGAAAACTAAGATATTCGAGCTAACTCGACGGCACACAGTGTGCTTTTTTAACACTTCGTGCCAATTAATCGTAGCGCTTTCGACAGAACCAATATTTTGATATGAAACAAAATAGCTTTGGGAGTTGATGTAATTGCCTTTCAAGGAAAAATATTGCCAATTAACTGCAATCACTCCTTGACCTTAAAAAAATTTTTCAAAGATATTGTTCTTCGAAAAAAAACATGCAAAATCCAACGGATATATTAAAAAAAAAAAATCAGTTTTTGTACTTTTTATTATACTAATATCATAAATTTTAAGCCGAGAAATATATTTGAAAAATGCATTATATATTTCATTTCTGTAGACTAAATAAATAATAAATAAATAAATTTTGGACGTAGAATACGTCTTACGTTTCGATATGGATGCTATGCTCAAATGTCGTAGTTGTAATTTTTAGGGCTTCATGAAAACGCTAATTGCACGAGAACTAGTGAAGCGATTGCAAAGAAAAGTGTGCCATTTCAAAGACAAAATTCTAAACCTCTCGACAGATATATTTATGTAAGTAACCGATGCGGTGCTTGTCGTAGAAGCAACGGTAAAAATGGCTTATTTCGGGGTAAATTTTGAGCCTTTAAAGCGCTCTAGCAACTTACGGTTGGCAGATATAACTTTCATTTTCGGAATATAGGTTCTCTGGAGCAGTGCAAATATTATCGTGTACAAATTTTATATAAACTCAAGAAATATCGAGAATTTAAAGGCAACAAATTTTTGAAAAAATTTACAATTTTTTTTAATACCAAAGTGCTTGAAAACCGCTCGAATGATTTTGTTTTTGTGTTCTATAGTCAAACACTCAGGTATTTTCTTTTCCTGGGAAGTATTGATAGATATCTTCTAAGTATGTTTATTTTATTCAAATATATGGGCATAAATAATTTTCCATACAAAATCACTTCATCATCAATTTGCAAACACGTGCATGTGTAAAAACAGTTAGGTGCTGGCAGCGACAAAAGGATACCAAAAACCGATTGCGCAGTTGAGAGGAAATATATATAAACAAAATGAGGTATCAAATAAATGGGCTTGGCCTGTAGATGTGCAATAGCTTCTTATTTTTTCAAAAAAAAATTGCCACCCGATTAAAAAAATTATATTCAAATTATTTTTAAGTTATATCAACTATTACACTATAAGTATGGATCGAAATGGTTTTGAAAAGGCTTTATTTCTTAATTACACATATGTAGGAGGGTTGCCACCTGTTTCAAAAAGCAAGTACGACTTAAATAATGGCAGAAAATTGAAATGTATATCCTGATATGGCTGTTAGACGAAAGCAGTTGTGGTTTGAAAATATTTTCAATAGGGTTGCCACCCGTTTAAAAATTAGATTTCAAATAAAGTATGCATGAGTTAAATGAAATATTAAAATACTACAGGAAACGAAGGTGATAAGATATCCTCATTTTAAATATTTAGTTTATTAAAGAGGGTTGCCACCTGGCAACAACTTAGACTCAAATTTTTTAATAAGTTAAAGCAATTATTAAAAATATGGGTATCAAATGAAATGGGTTTAAAAAGACTTTATTTATGAACTGTATTTAGGAGCGTTGTCACTAATTTAAAAAGTCAAATTTAACTTAATTCATCAGGCACATGAAATATTTATGTATACATCTTAACTATATTTAGGAGAGTCGCCAGCTGTTTCAGAAGTCTTAGCTAACTTATGCACAAATCCGAAGACGAGCATGAGCTCGAAGAAGAATACTAATACGGGGACCTAGGCTAATATGAAAAGTAATACAAATTTCTGCAATATGAAAAAAAAATAAAAATGCATCGAAATAATGATACACGTCATGGCATATATCTATTTGTAAGCTGATGGTACATATGATTGAAGTTCATTTTGTTCTGCTTCTCTATTGCTAAGTATTAATACTTTTGCGATTCATATTGATTTATTAAATTCAATTCATTACAATACAATACGTACAGTTTTTAGCTTGGATGTGATCTTAATAATATCACGTTTTCTACGTTTAAGTTTAGCGGCTGTGACTCCGACACAGCCTGCAGGTCAAGACGAAACCGCTGGACTGATCCTTTTTATGATTTGCATGCAGCTCTGCACCCCCCTATTTCCCCTCCTCCTTTCCCCCGTAGATCCGGCCCTGCCTCAATTTGTAGAAAAATGTTGGCAATCGCCCTAAACTCTTAGTTTTTGTTACATAAATTTAAAGGAGTACACTTGTGATTATAAACATTACCTGTAGCTTTGGAGATACGCTGGGTATAAAAATTTTAGTTTGAACTGATTTCGATTACAAAACATTTATGTACACAAACGAAAACTTTAATTGGCGGCACTGTAGCCGCATAGGCGCAATTTAAATATGTACATACATATCTATATAGTATATACCTACATATATGGCAATTAGTTCGAACATAAGATTTTCGGGAGCTTATAAATCTCCCTCTAAGTTAGTACTTAAAAAGACTGGTATTCGTTATGTCGTGTCTACGCGTGTTTGTGCTGATTTCTTTAATTAAATTCACTACTCCGATGCATTTGAGAGTTTTTCAAAATTTAACTGCGGAAGCACTTTTCCTCCAAACAGTACGTCAAATCTTTGTCGAGCAACCTTTCGAAACTCTATTTCTGTTGAAGGCAACCAACAATTCTTGTATCTCGTCAAATAACGTATGGGAATACTTAAGAGTACCGGTGCTCATCGCCTCGGCAAGTGCGCCGGAAGATAAACTTAAGGACCGTTTCACTAGCAAACAGCTCGCAGTCACGTGTTTGTCCGTGCAGCTCGATCACCAGCTACTCAATGTCTTGGCTGCCAACTTGCAATACAGACGACAGACCTACACCAACCTTATTAGCATCTTTGCAAACATTTTTGGCAGATCAACGTATGACCAATTTAATCGCAATATTCTCCAACTTCTACACAGAACACAATTTTTACCGATATCATCCATTTCCAAGCGGTCATTGGGCACTAGAGTTTTTAGATAAAACAGATCGCTACTTTCTGTGCCACTACGCCAATATGCAGGGGACAACCTTCAAGACTTTATCGATTCAAATTGCGCCACTCGCCATCATTTATGAAGACGCTGCATGTAAACAGCGTTTGAGCGGTTATGTTGGTTACCTGATGATTGCCTTTGCGAAAAAGTACAATTTCACATGGCAATATATACACCCAGTCATCCAGGGTAACAATTTGTCTATAAACGATTTAGGGACGTATGTTTTGGAAGGTAAATTGGACTTTGCAATTACCCTGAGTCCAGCTTCCTATAGACCGGAGGAACGCTACCCTTATATGTCGTATACCGCGAAATACATGGATTGGTTTATTGCCTTGCCATGTCCGCAGCCAATTGCATACTCAGAAATATACACGGTGATTGTCACAACTCAAGTTATTGGCATTTTAATGATTCTGGATTTGCTCTTCTCCATGCTGGAAACCTTTATGAAGCATACATTCTATAAACGTTCAGCTGAGTTCAATTTGGCCAATATTTTGATTAATGTAAATATTATGCGTGGCATTTTCGGACTCTCTTTTTTAATAAGGCGTCGTCCAATACTATCCTTGAAGATGCTTTACATTTGGCTGTTTCTACTTGGTCTGTTTGTTAACAACATGTACTCAGCTTACTTTCAAACTTTGTTCACAAGTCCGCCACTTGAGCAAAAGATACTCTCATTCGATGATATGCGACGGGCAAACTTAAAAGTCATGTTTGTCCCGAAGAAATTGGAGTTATCCAAAATGGACTTGGCTCTGGGTTCGACAGCGTATTCCAGGATTTTTTGCAGCTGGAAGATGGTGAAACATATGCTCGCCATCGATCGGCATTTGACACAACATATGCATATTCTATGCCTGAAATTCTTTGGCCTATTTTCGAACTGCAGCAGCAAACGTTTCAACGTAAGATATTTTGTTTGGCTCCACCTTTAAAATTCTTCGATCATTTATTGCTGAGCATACCCTTGGCGGAGAATTCGCATTTGACGGAGCCGTTGAATTCGCTGATCATGCGTACAATGGAAACTGGCCTGCTAGACCACTGGCACACAATGACGTTCGTGAATTTGTGGGCAACAGGCAAGCTGTCGCTGAAGGACAATAGCAGCATCGAACAGTTTCATAATATTCGAGTGGAAGATTTTAAGTTTCCATGGTATTTACTGTTCTGTGGATTGGGCGTGAGTAGTTTGGGTTTACTTATGGAAATTTGTGTGCACAAATTGAAGATGAGGACAAGATGTAATCATGGAAAAGGAAAAATTATATTTAAGTTGAGACAAATCTAAAATAGTTTTAAGATGTCTTTTAAGAATGTATGTATTAATCGTGGGTCATCAGAGTAAGCGTGTTATCAGAGCTTAAATATTAGTGTTTTTTCTGGGTAATATCTTGAAATTTGCCAAAAGTTGCTAATCTACCGGTGTTGGCGTATGCTGCGAGTTGTTCCTGTTGCGGATACCTACGCACTGATTCACCTGACTTATTTTAACGCTTGCTTCACCTGATAGCTTAAAAAGTTCGTACAAACATACATATGTACATATGGCATCAACACGAAAAAACCCAACAAGAAAACCTTGAACCCCCTTCTGAAACTCATCTCACGCCGGCATCAGCTATGTTTGACTGGATGTAGAAGAAAATACAAGAGCAGAGAGACTCAATCATCCAACAATTGATAGCGGTAATGATGAAATCGGAGCAGAGGGTCAACGGCAAATTTAAAGATGTCTATAGGTTTGTTCGTCGAGCAAAAAATTTGTACGCATTTGTTCGAATTATTATGATTCTTGCCCAAATCGCGTTCGTGCAGACCAAAAAATTATCCATCACTCAAAAACTGAGAGCGCAAAGTGACAGTACTCCTGAAAGAAGTTGCAAATTCTTGCTGGAAAAATTTTAGCCAACAAGAATTTGCAATCACGAAAAACATATGATTGTGGCACATGGTTGCATTTTTGTCTACGATAATTTAAATAAATAAGTTCGTTAAATTTAAAAATTTATAAACACGAGCGTTTTTTTTATGAAAAAAGGAAGTAAATACTTGTTGATATAATTAATTTAGTTAATTCCAATGATTTGAACTTAACTNAATGCAGTTTCCACCGATGTGATACTAAACGGAAACCCTCAAGCAGCTGATGAGTGCTCGTCTGAAATCTTCGCTAAGGTCCGCGGTGCAGCTCAGCATAAACCTCCACCTTTGCGTGATGCTTTTCGACTGTGTAGTGCAAAAACTAATGGGCAAAAAAGCAGCAATAACTGCCCCATTGTTTTTAAGTTGTTCTCTACACATGATCGCAATCAGTTCTTAAAAGCTATTGCTAAATTATGGATCAATTTTTCTGCATGAGAGTTTGCAAATAATACTACGAGAAGTACTGTCGTATGTCTCGAAGCTTAGGCGGTAGAAACAATTGGCGTCAATCTTCTCCAGCCGTGGGAAAGTTTTTGTACGGCTAAAGCCAAGCACTAGCATTATCACTGTTTTTAACTGAATATGAGTATAATGTTATATGTGGTTATTTTAATGTTAACTACTTTACCACGTATCCACTGCTGGTCTTGCTGTAGTCAACAAGTTTTTACCAACAAGATACGCCAACAATTCGAAACCTAGCTTGCTAGACCTGCTTATTACGTCTAATCTTGACCTTAATCTTAAATTTGAACAAATGTCTTTTACCTCTGACTATGACCTAATATTTTGTGCATTAGATGTGACGTTGAATTTTCCTGCTGATAGTGTTATTTTTATATGTCGTGATCTGAAGTCTGTTAACGTTGCTGATCTTTTCGTTGATTTGTCAAGTGTTAACTGGCTGTTGGTTCTACAAGACCGTAGATGAAAAACTTGACGTTTTAAATAAAATTTTCATTAAATTATTTGACGATCATGTCCCAGTCCGCATTGTTAGGGCTATGAATACCTCCTGTAAGTAACGTGTATGCTGTTTTACGTAGATTAAGAATGTCAGAGTCGTATACACCCTTAGATACCAGAATACCAGAATAAAGTTGGCTATTCAGCTTATTGTACCACACATCACGTACTCTGGGCTCGTGTATAGCAATTTTTACTCTATTTCGTTTCACAAAATTGATGTTGCGTTTAATAACGTTACACGTTACGTTTACGGCTTCAAAAGATATGACCAAATTTCTATGTAGAAAATCACAATTCTAGGATGCAGCATTTTTGAATATCTATAAGCTTATTCAAAATCCCTTCTGAAAACATTAAAATTAACAAGATCTAATAGGCATTAAAGTCTGATTGTCCCCAAATATTCCTACTTGTCTTCAGCTAGGCTGTTCTTCATTAATGCTGTAAGGCTCTGGAACTCAATTCCGGAATCCGCAAAGCAGCGATGAATCGGAGTAACTTCAAAAAAGTAGTGCATAATTACTTTAAATCCGCACAATGAATGCGATTGGTATTAAACTGTTATCATTTCTCTGTCTCTGTCACTTCTACTGTTAAACCAAATTTTGTATGTTCGTATTTATATGCCAGACTTTTTATCATCATCAGTTTTAAGTCTTGATTTTAATTAAAAATACAAATATGAATATTTTTTGTTGCTATTTGATCAATTGTTAGTTTTAACCAGTTGGTGTATTATAAAAGACTTAAAAGTATTATAGATACAGTTTCATTTCTTAAATAAATAAAATAAATGTTAATAATAGCACTGTGCGACAGCTGAAACCAGCACGGACTTGCTAATATTTTCTGAAAGTATACACATCCAGTAATAACACACTCGATGGATTTGCAAAAGTTAGCTCGTACTTTTATTTTATGGCGTACTAAAATTTTCATGCTCCTGCCTAATATAAGTATTTTTAACAAAAGTGGAAAAAAAATTGTTAAAATAAATATCTGAGCTAAATTAAATGTTGAGATGTGTACACTAAAATTTCATGGGAAATATTTTCGTAGAATATTTTAACCTATTAGCTCCCACCTTACTTCAAAAGACCTCCAAAAAGCAAATTTTGAAGGTCGTGAAGGGATTAAAATGTTCTAGAGAATTATTCTTAGGAAAATTTAAAAGGGTTCTACTCAGTCAAAATCTTCAAGTCATCAACTTAAAAGTGGTTTTCTTCCTATATTTAGAGATTTTAATTTTTGAGTAGTTGGCAACCCTCTTCGAAATTATTTCTCCTGGAGAAGACTGACTGCATTTAAATAGGTTTCATTGACTAAAAGCGTTGCAATATTTTACTTGATTAATTAAAATTTTATACAGGGGACAATCCTATTAAAAATATTGTATTTTTATCCTAAAGCGTTGAAGCTGGCCTTCAAAATGGATCAATGAATTGACCGGATATAGTGTGTCTAAGGACTCGTATAAAAAAAAAACTAAACAGGTTTATTTTAAAGCATTCCTCCCATACAAACCTAACTCCAAAAACGCTTGAAGTGTTAATTGCAGCCATGAATGCACGACTCCGAAATTTTGTACATTTATTTATAATCATACATTTATAATATAAGTAAACGCCTTTAAAATGGTGTAATCGGTTTATTTTTACGCAAATCTCCCATACAAGCTTAACCTCAAAATGCTTTAAGAAGCCATTCACATGTAAGGAAAAATCCTGTTGTTATACAAAGTGCAAACTTGTGCAAGGTGAGTTATACAAAAATGGAAAGCAGAAACTCTATATACAAATATATAAATTGTGCTTCACGGTGGGTTAAACTGCTTTTCCTTTAAAGTTAAAAACCAGCAAATTTCAATTGTTTGTAGAAATGCGAAAATTGCTAAATTCGGCGAAACAGATAATAAAAGATGAGGTAAAAAATATTAACTTACCCTTTTATAAATTATCACGTCGTTTAAAAGTTAATTATCTTCATTACTATGATTTCTAAGGCTTGTAATATTTTCGGAGAAAAATAAGTTTTTTATTTAAATTTAGAGAGCGACCGAGCATCGATTTTTAGAGCCGAACCTAATACCTGAAATTAAACAATTGTATGTTATAATGTAAAAATCAAAGTCTGTCGGCATTTTCACCTTACAACCGATTCCGTCTATCGGTGTTAAGCTAGGCGAACGATTCATCGATGTTTTTGAAACATCGTTAATATTAGCCTGAAATTCGATGTTTGCTATCGATGTTTAATAATTTTTAACATCGCCGACTTGACAATACATCGATGTCAATTTCAAAGATTTTTTAAAGATCGACTTCTGTGTAACTCTCAAACCTGCTATAGACAAAGAACGTAGATAACAAGAAGGGACAACACGTTATAATTGTAGCGAAAGTGAGTAACAGGGGCCTGCCTTCTCTTTGCATCCAATCAAAAAACGTATTTGGGCAAAGGAGAAGGCGCGCTCCTGATGTTCACACTCGCTACAATTATAACGAGTTTTTCCTTCTTATTATCTACGTTCGTTGCTATAGATCAAAGTTATGAATTATTTTAATTTTTTTTTTACTTATCATGAATTTTTATATTACTCATCCTATGGAAAAGCATTCAGAAATTTCGATCTTAGCGTCCAGTATGGAATATGCTAGCATAGTTATGTAATCATTAAAAATTGCGGACCGCCCAAAACGACAAATTTATTGCCACGTCACAGAAAATATTGTTGATTCTAGGCTTTGAAAATTAGCGCCGATATAGGAAGGTTAATTAAATGCAGAGAAAATCAGAAGGTATTTTCATTTCAAAAGATGGCATGTTTCAGATTATTAAGTTATTCATTGAATTCAACCAGGACTTAAGAAATTGTAAAATATCGTAAACCATCGATATATCGATGTTTTTCTGGCGATGAATTTTAGCATCGATGTAGATTTTTCCGATGCATCAAAACATCGATGTATCGATGTTACTCGCCAAAATTTGCATCCCTATATAAAGCTGACCTTCAGCACTGAGCAATTGTTCACTAGACACACTTGATGGAGGATCAGACAAATATTTTAAAGGATTTTTTTTTCAACAGAAAATGTAGGCTTTGATACCAGTATTCAAAAATATTTCAATTTCTTGGCAGCAGATGTTCATTGAGAAAAGTGTCCAATTAGTTAATTTATGAATGTTTAATATGAATTTCCTACCTTTGTTTTGCTGCCGCCAATAATATTCATATATTTTTGCGAGAATAAAAAAGTTAATTTTTGGTTTGATTCTGCAATTTTCAAAATGAAAATGAAACAATAACAAACTAAAACTTTGTACTATTTTTAAATAAAAAAAAAGATTGACAATGTTCGGCCAAAGTTAGTTTTTTTTTTTGTCAGAAGCTGAACCGATTTCTCTATTGCCAGTCTAGTGCTTTATTCACTCGGCCATTGCGACTGACCACCACCAATATAATTTTTTCTGCTCATTATCCACTGTGCATCGTGGGCTTCCCTTCTTCAAACTGATGTATCATTAATTAAATTTTTTGCTGAAATATTAAAGTAGAAATCGTTCGTTAGAAGAAAAATATCTTTGTAAAATATACATATCTAATGGTATCTAAAAACGTTAAGTATATTTACAGCAATACCTCTCAATTTAATTTAAGAATTTTTTCATACCTCTAAACATTTCATATTAAATAGAAAAATTCATTGAGGCATAAATTTACATAAATTAATTTGTGTTTCAGTGGGATTTGCGATGCAATTCTTCGATTGGCATAGTCTCCTACATACAGTAACCCAAACAAATGTACATGTGTTGATTTTTTTGAAATATTCGTAATGTTTTTCGAGTTAAAGTTTATTGTTATTTTTATATGGCTTTAAACAAAACCATATTAATCCCTTTTTCAAACTTTATACAAAATTTGCGAAAATTCATAAAATCTTCATCTAAGTAAACTGATCTTTAAACTCATTCCAAATGGATATGAAATATTCTTTACAGTCTCTTAGTACCGTATCACGTAGGAACTTCTTATGCAATACTTCCGCTACGACGCACATGCAACCAATAGCATTGCCGAATATATAAATCAACCAAATGTAGTAAAGATCCCACAGCTGTATAGCCTTGCAACTGCGTGGCTTTGTCAAATCCTCAAAGTTAAGCTTTCCCGCCTTGACCATTTCAAATAGACTCATCGTCGTCCAATGATGCCACATACCATATGCATGCATATCCAGCAAATAGGCGTTGAAAGAAGCACGGTAAACGCTATTTTCCGCCAAAGGCACAGCCAATAAAATTTGTTGATGAAATTCGAGCGAATCAGAGATGCGAAAAAGACGCTGCGAGAAATAGCGCTGTCTTCGCGCAACCATTTCCCATGTTTCCGAATACACCGAGTAGGCGAACTTCGTGTCTAGACTCTTGCGTATGGCGTAGTAGTCGCGCAACTCGGACATAATGAGAAAGATGTCTTTATACTCACGCATGAAGGACTCAGGCATTAACTTTTCCAGTAACTCAAATGACCCCTGAGGTATGGCAATTTGTATGTTACGCGCTTTTAGATCATCATAGCTATTGATTTGTTCACCGGCTGGCGGCTGGTTAAACGAAGCATTAAGATGAGCGCTGTAAACAGTGCTCCAAATTATGCCCTGAACAAAAATTAAAAAATAGAGCAAATAAAATTTATAGTTTCGTTCTCGACGCAATTTAAAGGAGAGTCCGACAACGCCACGAAATATCTTATCATTGAAGATCATCTCGTTGTTAGGCCACTGCTGCGACCTTCGCGGTATGCGCCCGCCATTGGCAATACGCGCGTAGAGTAGAGAGAATATAATGAAAATGATTACATCTAGGATGAGCGTATTGCTGCTGAAAACATACTTGTATATTTGATAGCGCTCAATGTAGCCGGCGCGTGGCAACATCGGCATCCAATGACCGATTTCTACCACGCCCGAGAATCCGTATAACGACATATTTTCGACAGGCATTTGCAAGCATATTGGGAAATCCAAATCGTAATTGCTGGTGAGATCTGCCAAAATGGAGACTTCGATGCTAGCGCCCACATTCACGGGCATCCTGTAGGTCAGGCTGGCGTTGAGCTTCACAGCATATGTCGAAATGAGGTGATAGATATAGCCTAAGCTTTGCTTCTTACCTCGCCGATCTGTGTAGATGATGGAGCCCGGCTCGGCCTGTGAGGGCATGGTGCGTAATGCGAAGCCATGCAGATCCTTGATCCGATTCGGATAGTACACGTCGGGCCATTGCACATGCTCTATAGTGAAATTGGGAAAACGATTGAATGAGTAGAAAAGTCCAGTCGTTGCGAAATCCTTGCGTATTGCCAAAACATTCAAAAGCTGCTCCTGGTCGCAGTAGGTGAAAAGTTCTTCCAACTCAGCGAACGGTTGGGAAGCTGGAACATTTTTTAGCAGAAATAATACTCGAGTTTCCCGCATATGCAGCAATCCGTCAGCCATGTTGTCGAGCAAATTAAGGTCCACAAAATCGTCCAGACAAACAACATTGAGAATTGCGCGATTATAGTGCGCATTTAGGTAGATCGCGTAGCTGGCGTTGAAGCTGAGCTTCGCGGTATAGTTCGGCGAATTCCAGCTGGTGAGCTCAGCAAAGCAATCTGCTGGTTCACGCCGCCAGAAGACCAGTGTGCTAAAGCTGTGCTCTCGTTGAATGGCGGCAAGTAGCATTTCAATAGAATTTGGTTGAGTTTTAGTTACTGCACTGTTTCGCTGCGCAATGCATAAAGTTCCACTGGTGCACAACAAAAGTACCGAAGATTCGATAAAAACTGCAACGAGCAATTTCACAACGTACATTTTGTGGCAAGTTTGCGTTCGGACTGGTTGTCAGCACTTGTGTGGGGGGTTTATCTATGACAAGAGTGTTGCGCTAAGGAAAATCAAAATATTTAAAAATTCGTAAGACTAATACAATAAAAGTGTATAGCTGTAATTGTTTTGTCATGCAGGGATATAATAGGCTATAAAGCACTAAAAACAATGTAAAGAAGAAATATGTACACACTTTTAAATTAGCTCATGCCACACAGCCCATGCAAAAGTCGACACTTTGTGCGCTAAGTTCGGTAATCGTGTTAACAGCCATCTGGGCATAGTCAATTGTCCAACTCAGCGGGTCAGTGTTTTGCGAACAATCCATTAAGGCGAATAACGAGCAAGTTATTTGTGAGATAGAGCCAGAAGCCGCCACCAAGTTCTTGGAAAACTGTGTTAATAGGCAGAGGCGTAATTATAGGGTGGCATGGGCCTCCGATCCGAGAGGGCCCCGGCACGAGAGACCGCGAGCTCGGAAATAACCTAAGATTTTTAACAACACTAAGTAGTTAAAAGTTATAATTTTTTTAAGTACATACATAAAATTAATTAAAGTGAGACACAACTAAAGACCAACATTTTTGTCGTTAACGTTACATTCGCACATATATTTCGGAAACGTTGTGTAAAAGCGAAAGTTTTTCATTTATTCTGATAATCAGCCCCGAAAGCTACATTTTATAAACAGACACTTGTTTCCCATCTTTTGTTGTTTTAAATATAAATATGGTTTTAAATGGTCTTTAACGTTACATTTTTTTTGGAAGTCAGTTATATATAGCGTCACACATACGGAAAACTGGGCGAATCCTATAAAGTTAAAAATTAAACTAAAGTGGTTTAATAACGATCAAGGTTCAAAGAAACTATAAAAATATTAAATATTCGAAAATACACGTTGTATTGAGTTATATATGTTATCGTTTTCTGCAGCTACTATTCCATGTGTATGTGGAATTCCCATGTCGTTACCTAGGCTATTTAAAAAGTTATAGATTAAAATATAATAAATATATTAGCAAAATTAAATTGTTATTTAATTACAAATATGTATAAACTCATGCTGTAGAAAATAAAATTTATTAGATATTTAAATAAAAAGCACACATTATTGGTAATATTGTTGGGTAACTACTTAAGTGGTTTATTAACCCTAGAGTACTAATGTTCGTCGATTCGACGACTAGGTACTACTTTTATTTTACTCATTTTTTTTCTTTACTGAGTGGTATGACTGCGATCGGACGCCGCTGTGGAGCAGGGCCTGGGTTCAAGCCCTGATTCAAGCAACATCGCAAAAAATATAGGAAACAGGTTTTTTCTTAACAGCGGTCACCCCTCGGCAGGCAATGTCAAACCTCCAAGTATCATGAAAAACAGCTTCTCATAAAAATACAATCGCCGTTCGGAGTCGACGTAAAACTGTAGATCCCTCCTCTTTGTGTGACAACANAGAGTGGTATGACTGCGACCGGACGCCGCTGTGGTGTTCCACTCAGCAGGGCCTGGGTTCAAGCCCTGATTCAAGCAACATCGCAAAAAAATATAGAAAACAGGTTTTTTCTTAACAGCGGTCTCCCCTCGGCAGGCAATGTCAAACCACCGAGTGTCATGAAAAACAGCTTCTCATAAAAATACAATCGCCGTTCGGAGTCGAATAAACTGTAGATCCCTCCTNGCTGGTATTTCTGTTTATTTGATTCATGTAGTATTCATAACCCAAACCAAACGTTTATAAAGTTAGTTAACAAATAAAGAATAAAAAATGTACATATAATATTTACATACATACAGTGGTCGAAAAAACTTAAGTTGACCCAAATATTGACCAGTTTTCACAATTATTATTTTTTGTTTGTTATTTAANATAAACTGTAGATCCCTCCTCTTTGTGTGACAACATCAAGGCGCACGCAACANTCCCCTCGGCAGGCAATGTCAAACCACCGAGTGTCATGAAAAACAGCTTCTCATAAAAATACAATCGCCGTTCGGAGTCGAATAAACTGTAGATCCCTCCTCTTTGTGTGACAACATCAAGGCGCACGCAACAAATCTGAGGAGAAGCTCGGCCAAACAATTTTCTATTTATTTCAGGAGGAGAAGCTCGGCCAAACAATAACATATGTGATTTCGATTTCGACAATCGAATTCCCCGATTTTGTCCAAAATTTCATAAAATTCCCCGCCCATAGATATCTCCTTTAATTAATTAATTCATCCCAAAAAAAAATATGTATGTCTTTTGATATATTTCTGGTCTTTCAGTTTATTTGATTCATGTAGTATTCATAACCCAAACCAAACGTTTATAAAGTTAGTTAACAAATAAAGAATAAAAAATGTACATATAATGTTTACATACATACAGTGGTCGAAAAAACTTAAGTTGACCCAAATATTGACCAGTTTTCACAATTATTATTTTTTGTTTGTTATTTAATTGGAGCTATTTTTTTAATATGGTTCATTCTTTAACAAAACCCATATAAATCCACACTTCACTGGAATTATTCACACACTGGATTATTTAAACAAAATTCAACATATATACGTAAAAATTTCGAGCTTTTTAATAAGATTTTCTAGAAAGATTCTTGAAAGTTTTGTAGCCCATTCAATTCTAGTATAATAAAAAGCAAGTTTCAACTGGCTAAGTTATTATAAAATTATTGAAGCAAAAAAAGAAAAAATTAGTTAACATCTAATTCCACACAAAAAACAGTTCAACCCCCGATTTCCCACGTAAAATGAAATTCCCTACAAAAAATGGTCCTTTCCCAAATTCGCCACGCAAACTGAAATTCCCCGCGTTGGCCACTCTGGTCTCATGTGGAAAATTATTTTCTAATTAATATATATAACTTGTTAATTTTTGCCTAATATTGATCTCGTTTGTGAAGTCCAGCAGAAAATTTATTCCTTTTTGGATACGTTTATATAAAATACATAAAATAGCAAACGTTTTTGAGTTGTTATGAACCTAAAAGTTGTTTTATTATTAAGTTCAAGCATCAAGTTTATTAGTTTAAAAATATGTATAACATTTAGTTTCCCTTTGTTTTTTTTTTTTAAACATCGTCTAATCGACGATCATTAGTACTAACGTATGTAAAATATGGTTAGTACTCCAGAGTTGAAATTAAATTACAACGTGACGATTTTTGCTGGGAGAGCCAGCCCCATCCAAAGAATTTGCCACGGGCCTCAGATGGTATAGTTACGCCACTGTTAATAGGATAGTTTTATTGAGTTTTAAGAAGAAACCACTACATTGACCACCCCGTATACATACATTTTGATGAACCTTTGTTAATTTTTTTTTTTTTAGTTTTGTACAAAGAGCGTGGAGTACTACACTATATAAAATATTTCCTGTAAATAAATTTGTTTAATATTTCAAAAGCTTTATCTGATTAAAATTAAATTGATTAATAATAAGGGCCGTATTCACGGTGTTTAGTTAAACGTTTGTTAACTTAACTATTGGCAAAACTATAGCACTATAAGTATGTCTACACACGCAAACATACGTATCATATTTTAATAACGAACTTTTTGCCGTATTTTTTAATCATTTTAATGTAAGGGGCAGCTCCCATTGAATATCGCCCATTCAATTTGATTATTTAATAAATTTTTTTTAATGATTTTAAATATGTATATGTATGTACAATGTGCATGTACGCATATGTATGTGTGTGTATACTCTTGCTTACATGCGCTTATTTGATCAACTACACCTTTATTGGCCTTACTCAAATTAGCGTTGTAATAAAATGAACCGGTAGGTCATTAATATTTCAACATTTTGTTGCCTCTGTTGCGATGAAGTGGGGTGGCTTGATTCAAACTTTTCCCTAAGTATACATACATATATGCGGACGATGCCATGCCAATCGGTTCAGGATTGCAACCAAAAGTTTAAGCAAACAAAAAAAAACAACGAAATGGAGCAAATTTCAAATGTTATATGTCTGCAAAGTATACCCAGTTATTTAAACCGAGAAAGAAGCGAAAAAACTGCCTAATTTGGAGGCTAAAGTAACTACTTCCGTGCGGCTTTGCAAAATTCTTTCAAACTAAAACTTTATTGACTCGTTTTGGCAAAAAAAAAACACATTTTTACTGTATAATGGTAATATTTTGAACTATTTTAAGCTTTTAAAATGAAGAAATAGTTAAATTTCAAAAATTACAAAATAGCTGTGACATATATTCTGCATGCTGCGTGTTTTTTTTTTTTAATTTGGTGGCACACTTTTGAAACTTAACGGATACGTGGTATTTGATGCCAACTTTCATTGTTGCCTCTAATAGGAGCATTCAACCTTAAAGCTTCCCAAAGTTATTAAAAAAAAAACAAGTACAATTTTTTCGAGTGACAATGAAAAAATTATTAATTTCGGTACTTGTTCGCCTAAATAAAGGACAATTAATTTAAAAATAATAACTTTTGCTAAAGTTTTCTTAATTTTAGTAAGGTTTTTTTCTTTAAGTGGCAACACTGGTCGCCTATATCTCATTTCCAATAGTAGCGAAGTCACACGACTACAAAATATTAATTAGACCCTTCTCATACAAAGAGAAAAATATGATTTACAACAAAAGCATATAAAATAAAATTGGTAAGAAAACTTATTGACCGTTTGCCGGTTGTGCTAAGTGTGACCGTCGCTAAGTTTAATAGTTACCCATTTGTCAATCGCTCAATAGCTATTGACTGTCAACTCTATTATACACTCAATTTGTACAAAATCGACACAAATAAATTATATGTGCGTTCAACAAAGACGGCAACGAGCGAATCGAATGAATGCCACCGAGAAGTGGCTCTTGTCATTATTCAAACATTGAACAGTTATACCTTAACTAGTTATTATTGTTGTTATAGTTGCACCACACCCACTTGTGCTGATAATGGTAGTTTTGTTGCTGTTGCACCCGCTACGCTGCACGAATTATCTACGGCCACTACCCCATCAAACAATTTGTTGCGATTTTTTGCCGAAATCGTTACATCGCGTCTAAAGAATTTTCCGAATTCGAACCGAACCGATTTCTTTACAAAATTGTCAAGAATTTCCTATTAGAGAGTTGACACGACTTCGAAAAGAATTACCATAACAATTTCGTAAGGTATGATCTTAACTAAATCGAACCGAATTTATCGGTACGAAATCTTTTCGCTTTATTCTTTGCAAAATCTTTTAGAAATTTTCTAAGTGAAATCTTTTCCAATACAGCTTACTTCGTTATCTATTGAAAATAAACGATAAGAAAATGTATTAAGTGGATTAGTTGAAATGTGTACAGAAAAACTGATTAAGTTGCCAAATTTATTCTTTATTTTGATTAACTAGCATTTCCAACAAATTTTATAATCTAAAACAACAAAAAAGATGAAAGATGTTATAGATATATACGATTTTATAGCCAATTAAATTTAAAATTTGAGAGTGCTGAAAACTTTTCGCTTTATCTCTTTTATTAACAACATAAGTTCACTCACATGCCAGCTGGTCGGTAGTTCCACCAGTGGAGTCCATAGATGACAGAAGTTAAGGCTCCAATTCCGTAAAAATTAGCACTGGCTTTCCCGGATTATTGGCTGTACCAAATTTTGTAAGCATATGGCAAAGCCTTCATCTTTCTTATATTTTTTCACGTTTCACGTTTATTTTAATTTCACTTCTTTATTTTCATTTCACTTCACTACCCGCAACAATTGCCTCTGTTGCGTTTTCACTTTTAATGCGTTCGAAATTTTTTTACCCTTCCACCTTACGAAACAGTTGCGAATTCGTTAAGAAGGATCGAAAGACATTCGACTTTGTTCAGAAAAGTCTGATATCCGAAAAACTCGGATGCTTTGGTTTAGTGGGTACCTACAAACGACCTACGTTAACAGCAAGTGCTTGGTAGATATTTTCAATGGGAAGGGTAAGGTGTAAGGGCAAAGGTAATGGCAGAAAATGATTGTCTTCAGTGGAGTGGCTACTCGTGGTGCTAAGCAGCGTAGCGATAGTCAATACTCAAGCATCGGTGGTCGTTTGTCACCTTCATTCGAATTGTCAACATTGTTGTCATGTATGTACTATGTATATGTATTAGTGTCCGACCGAAGCTGGAAGCTGGCCGAATCCGAAGCCGAATATTAGGTACTATTCAATATTGGGCCGAACACCGAAGCCGAAGCCGAACATTAAATTAAGTTTTTCGTTTCAAAGATTATAAGTCTGCGATTTTTAATTTCGTAACAAATTATCTTTATATATAATACGCGAAGGGATTTTTGTCCAGCACAAGAGATCTGCAACGTTCGCTAATTTTCAAAATTGAGATGTCCAATTAAAGCTCCTGGTCTTTGTGATAAAAATTGGTCTAAATTTCAGATTTATTCTACAAATTTTCCACATATTTACAATGTGCTCACAACGCTTATTATTACTTTAAAAAGTACAAATATTCTTCTTTCTAAAGGCATATAAAACTATAAAATTGGTTAAAAATTAACCGAACAAAAAATTCTATAGTCCCGGAAGTAATGCGAAGACGGTTTTTTAAGAATAAGTTGAGAATTTGAGAGTGTTAGAAAAATTTTGAAACCAGTTTCGTGAATTAATCGGCCAGCTCAACGACCTATGCAGGGCCCCTTAAAAGGTTAGGTTAGGTTAGATTATTCTGGCTGGCAGACCGCCCCACATGGCCAATAGGTCCCTAGTGATGCCAGATGGAGATAGAGGTTCAGTTACGTATGTTCGAAGTATAGAACATTTCGGATGTCAACGCCTTTTGCTGAGAGCAGTGCTTGAAACCCAAGAGTTGTCACGTCTTCAAGATTATTAAACTCTGGAGCTGGGTCACTTAAAAAGTTCTCGCAATTTCTTTTATTTTGTAACACCGTGTTACTAAAAGATGGGTATCGATCGAAATGGGTTTGAAAAGGCTTTATTCCTTATCTTTATTTAGGAGGCAGATGGAAAAGAAGTAAGATTCTAGAGAGTTATTGTTCAATTTAATTTTACGATGTCGATGCACAGAGTCGTATGGCCCCGTCAGAATGGGTACTTTGCGTACGTTCCGCTTAAGGATGAAACTGACAGTTGAGTAGACTGTGTGTGTTTGCATAGAGAGCGTCAGATTGGCAACCCTTGCGTCAACGGACCCAACGAACGTTGGCCAACACTCAACTTTTGACGCACGTAAGTCCGTCACTGCTGACAGTTATATAACCCCGCGTTTACACAAGACAAGACCAATGAGAATATGCATTTAATTTACACATTGTTTAAGTAAAGTAGGCATCCAGACAAGAAACTCTCTTCGAAAAGCCAGATACAGTGATGAAGACATCAAGAGAAATGGGAATAAATTAGTAAAAAAATGTGAATGTTTTGCTATTGTATCTGAAAAATTTACTTGTATAAATCCCAAGTACGCGGCCATTTTTGTTTGCAGATGCAACACCCTCATTTTGGCCTATCTCCACGGTACGTACGCCACTTCCTTCGCATACTTTTCCGTTATTGACATCCAGGTACCCATTCTGACGGGCCTAGTACTCATATTTTGGCTGCGACAATGTTTGGGCCTCCGAGTTCTAGTTTCTCGATCCGAAACCAGCAGTGTTTTGATTAATTTTCTTATGCTAAAGTCTAATACTGGAGCCAGCCATGCTCGGACCCCAGCGAAGTCCATCCTGGTATTGAAGTTGCCATGCTTAATTTCTTTCGTTACGCAGTCTTTGGCCGCCCGTACTTATCTTCCGTGGGGCGTGGACGCAAATGAACTGCCAATCTGCTCTCGCAATTAAAATATTTTTGAAAAGATCCCATCATATTTTTCTGCCCGGGAAGAATATTTCTCGGAGTTCTGACACCATGGGATCGTAAACCATATATATTGGTGATCCGAGACCGATTATTGGTCCAAAACATTCATAAATTGACCAACTGCTGGAGGAAAATGGGCGGATTGCAACTACGACTTCTTGTATTCCGTCTAACGTCGATAATTCGACGATAGCATTAAGGTACCCCCTTCAAATACTATGTGCGAATACGAAACGAGGCGTAACATACTTTTTTATTTAAGTTTTTAAATTAAAAAGTTTAATAACTTGCAGTGGTAAGCATTCAAAAAAAAAAAACACACACCATTAACCTTTGTTTAAGAGGGTTCAAGTACGTTTCAGAAGCAAAGCAAACCGAACCAATGGCCAATAAGAAAGACGATCATAATCAAAAACATCGAAATAAATGCAATATACATACATACATACATACTACATACTACCTTGTTCAACGTCAACTACATATAAGGCAGCGTCATCGGAAATCACCAGTAAAGTCAGCATTTCACATCAAATCAACAATAACGCCCCAACAATGAGCGACCAAAAACTAATTAGCGTTCAGCGAGTATGTAAATGACCTATCTAAAAAATTTAAACCGCAACAGAAGTGATTGTTTCCATCGATTGGAGGAGGTTGTGCAAAGTGCGCCAATATAAAGAAAACGCTTGATCGCTTTCTTAGCTCCCAGCTACTGAATGGTAAGTGAAGATGATTTTGCGCGGACGAGATGAAATAGGGAGGATGGTTGGTTAGCTACCGAAGTGGCAAAAATATGAAATCAAAAAAAAAGATAAACATCAACAGCGGCTGCTCGTCGATGCAAAAACCAGCCACCAAAATAGATATTCAAAAACTGCCAGATATTAGCGTAAACGACGTAACATCTCGATCGAATAGCGGGCGGTGTATACATACATACATACATAGGTGCATACATATTGATGAGCAGACGCGTAAGCCATTTGAGGGGCCAAGCGTCTGAAAGAGTTGCAACCATCATCGCTGGCGGCAAATATTTACTACAAACGATCGCTACAAAGGGTTAATGAAAAATTCAAAATAAATTGGCAAATTTATGGAAACCATTATAAATACACAAAACTATAATTCATGATGAAATTTCCAATTTCTTTGTTTTTTATGAAACGAAGATGGCATTTTGTAATTTGCAAAACGCAACTCGGTCAATTCAAGTATGCTCCCATGACGAATTCGACGACGCTGTAAACGAATTTGAACATTTTGAACTCGTCGACAAAAATGCGAAGACGAAAAAGTTCAAGTTTCAAGGAAATGAGCAATGAATGGCCATTAGGGTGGTCCAAAAATTCATGTGAAATAGTAAAGTCGGAATTTTTATGCTCTCACCCGCTAGGATTGTTCTATACCGAAAAAAATATACCTTTATTTTTTTATTTTGAAATCAAAAAATATTTAGAGGTCCGCTCAAAGCGCCTAAAGTTTTCCATGTATTTTATATGGGGAAAAACAACTTTTCGTATCAATGGTTCAGAATAGTTCAAAATCAATATTTTTCTACCAGAAAACTCCCAGTAATAATACCCAATTTTTAATTGTTTATTTAACCATTTTTTCATTGCAACTATAATTTATAGGTCTGACAAAAACCCCAAAAAAACGAAAAATGCAATGGGGCGACCAATAAAAACTCGTTAGTATGGTTAAATAGACTATTGGGTATAATTATTGTGAGTCTCCTGAAGAGAATCAGAGTTTTCCTATCGAAAAATATCGACTTTCAAGAATTCTATACCATTTCTACGAAAAAAAAATATTTTTGCATATAATACATCGAAAACTTTGAGTGCTTTGAGAGACCTCTAAATATTTTTTGATTTCAAATTAAAAAAATAGCGGTATACTTTTTTCGATATAGAACAATCAGAAAACAAACGGAAATAATGAGAGTATTACAATTCCGACTTTACTGTTTTGGATTACCCTAATGGCCACGGTAATTAACATGGAATTTAATATAATGAAATCAATAATTTAATAATCATTTGTAATTGTCAGAATCTTTGGTATCAAATATTATTTAAGCCTTATGCTTTCCATCAGAACCAGATGTTTTCAGATTTGGTACTTAATTTTTACAAGGCTTTTGATGTGAAAGATTTTATGAAAGGCAGCTTACCGAGCTTATCCGAGATCAGAAAGTCAATTAAGTCTTTTCATTAAGCTCTACTCTAGGAAAAGTTCCATTTCGACAGGGGCCGATCAAAGGGAAAATGGAATTAAGCTTAATGGGTGTTGTGCGGCGGTCAAGTATGCAAATAAAATTATTATTCCTTTTACCCGCCCGTAGTAATGTGCCGTCGCTTTTAATGCCTAATTGCAGTTTGATTACATTCAACCAAGTAGTGAAAAGCGCCATTCTTGACTAAGAGAAAGGGTAAGGCTACGTACGGTAAAGATCGAAGGGATAACATTTTACTTTCAATCACAGGTCATCAACGCCATTTTCGCGTGGCAATGTCCTGCAATCGTCAGCATATTGGATCAGTGAAACTCCTGCTGGTAGCTCAGGAGGTTTCGAAATATAGAAGTTAATCAGTAGTGGGGAAATTGCATCAGCCTGTAGCAAGTAGTTTTTATTGGCTTTGAAGTTTCATTTGGAAAAACTTTCCATTTAAAAGCTTTTTAGTATGTGTCAATAGTATCAAGTACGCGTGGATGGCAAACGATGTTAAAGACCTTTCACAAATCCAATTCTACTAGGCTAGTTCTCTCACAGAGGCGTTTGTGGTTGAGTGAGTTACCTGAGGGTTTATGTTTTTAAGGGCGGTGATGGAGCTGTACACATTTCGGGTAAAGGCCTATAAGGCCCGCCTCTCTTAGCTGATTACCGGGCTTTAATTGTGGCACCATTCTCCCAGACTTCTATACATATATCAGGAATTATAAAAATGACCAAGGATATATTGAGCACTTAACTGTACATATTTCGTCGGGGCCAATGTATTCGAGGACTTTTGTCTTCTCAATGGACACCGCACTAAATTCGTGGAGATTGTGAAGGTTTCTGGTCACTCGCCGCTTGGCTTTATTCACCGAAATTTCACTTCTAATAAACTTTTACTATCTTCTCTACTGACCAAAGAAGAGTTATGGGCGATATGACTCCGCTAGGTGAGCTGCTTTTTTTTGGTTCAATGTAATCTAAACCAATATCCTTCTTCTTTATTCGTTATTGGCGTTGAAATGTGGTTTAATATAGTAAAATTGTCTTTTTAGTTTTTCTCTGTGGATTTTTTTAAAGGACTTTGAAATTTCAGAGATGGGATTATATCCAAAAATTATTTAAAAAATGCAGTGCAATGTAGAATAACAATATCAAATTAAGGGAAATCTGTAGAAATAAAATATATAAATTTTTCCGAACGTTGAATCGGTTTTGAAAACGTCTTTTTAAAACTTTTTCCTTGAATATTCTTGAAAATCTGCAATATGTATTTTTGAAGAATTTTGGTCCTTTCAACTTAATTGGCTAAAGAAAATGAACTTAATTAAAAAGGCATTTTCAATACCTATTCGTCAAAAAAACTTAGCTTTTTATCTTCTTTTTGGTTGTTTGTTTTTCCGACAGGGTAGGTGTGTACTGTGGAATGATTTTCCGTCATCCCTTATCAAATTTGGTTTGGAGACAAACCGGGTTCGGCGTTGTGCGTTTTTTTTTTTAATTCTACAGAAATTTCTCTTTCATTTGGTATCCACCCATCTTGTTATTCTACATTGTACTGAATTTTTAAATAATTTTTTAAATTATTCATATCTTTGAAATTTCAAGTTCTTTTCAAAAAAAATCCTGACATCAGAGATAAAAAATTAAAACGCAGTTGTACTATATCTGGCCCATAGTTCCCTGAGTATACTGATTTTTTCCTGGGTTTTGAAATTTATCTTTTTTTCTAGCAGATTATTTAAAATTTGATGCGAAGCTTATTTTTCTGGCACATAATTAATATTGCGTACAGGGTGTTGTTTTCAGAAAAATTAACAGAAGCTGCAAAATTTGTGAGACATAATGATACTTTCATATACACAAACGTAAGTTTCCTTAATACCTTTACATAAATCGGACACCAAATAAAAATTTTACTGGGTGCCGATAAAAATGTTCGCTTTCCTGAATTACGCTCTTGGAGTATTTGAAAGGAGACGAATAGAGGAGTTTGAAAGGAGGTACTTCCAGCAGTGTGCTGCTAAAACTACATGCAACATTGCAATACCTGAACAATTGAAATACCATTTAGTAAACTACTCGTATTAGTAACATTTAGGGCCGTTTTCTGAAGTAACCTTTAACCCTAACGCTCTTTTTATACCTTTCATGAGCATGAAATGGTATTATAACTTTGGTCCGATGTTTGTAAGTACCAGAACAAAAAGAGATAGACCCATTAAAATGTATACTTATATGATCAGAACGTCGAGCTGAGTTGATTTATCCATGTCCGTCTGTCCGTCTGTCTGTCTGTCCGTCTGTTTATATGCAATCTAGTCTCTCAGTTTTCGAGATATCCGGATCAAATTTGGTAGGTGGGTGTATTTTTATATTGTATTAAACATTTGTCGGAACCGGAAGAATCGGACCACTATAACATATAGCTCCCATACAACTGATTGTTCAGATATGAGATTTTTCGATATAACTTCTCCATTTATGCAGCTAGGAACATGAAATTTTGCAGTACTTGCACCCATTATCAACAGAAAACTTACAGTGAAAATTAAAAAGATCGGGTAACTATAACCTATAGCTCCCATACAACTGATTGTTCAGATATGAGATTTTTCGTTATAATTCATCCATTTATGTAGCTAGGACCATGAAATTTCGCGCTGTTTTCACTCATTATCAACAGAACAGAACCTGCAGCCCCCATACAACTGATTGTTCAGATATGAGGTCTTCTATCATAACTCCTCCATTTATGCAGCTAGGAACATGAAATTTCGCACCATTTTCACTCATTATTAACAGAATACTTACAGTGAAAATAACAAGGATCGGATGACTACAACATATATCTTCCATACATCTGATTGTTCAGATATGGGATTTTACTGTAAAACTCTTTTATTTGAACAGCTAAAACCGATAAATTTCGTAAGATATTTTATAAATAATAATACAAAGTCTACTGAGAAAATCGTCAAAATCTATGCTGTATAAGCTTTATCTCCTATAGCACTGATTGTTCAGATACCAGTTTTTGCCATATATCTCCTTTATGTAGGAAACTAAACACAATAAATTGTGTTACTGGTTTACATACCGATCACATAGCAGTGAAAATCACTTAAATTGGTGCCATATAAAGTATATCTTCCATACCTCTGATTGGTTAGATGCGATTTTTTATATAAGTATGTAACTCCTCTATCGATGTATGCAGATGTATTCAAAAGCAGTAATCTGTCAAAGTAAAATTTGCAGATGTTCATGAAAGGTATGAAGCCTTCGGCATAGCCGAAGACAGCGCTGCTCTTACTTTTTATATATATATATTTTGAATTAAAAATAAAGGTATGTCTAAAGTTAAGCATTTCTATTGCCGGTTTTTGACATATGTATGTTTCTTGGTTGTAAAACAATTTAAGACCGATAATAAACTGCTTTACTTTCGACACAATCATAAATTTTAATGCAACATTTAAATATAAAGTGAGCTTTAAAGTTGCAGGCTACTTGAGAAAACGGCCCTTAGCCGGTTTATCCTAACTTCAAATTTTACTGCAAACCTGAAATATTAAAAGCGAATTGTCTGATGTAATCACCAGAAGAAAATCCAATGACAATACTTTCAAACGAAGGAATGTTGCAGCCAAGCAATTTACTAAATACTACATACATACACTGCAATGCAGCTCTGGGAGGTTAAAAAAAAGAGGTATTAAATTAAATGGTCTACGCTTTAGACTAAACGCGCTTTATCTGAGCTGTGGACAACAGACAGAAAGTGATCAAATAATAAACCAGAAAATTGCCTGCTGATTTATAGGCATGGTTTAATTTTCGAAATTTCCTGCAAAAATTTTTCACGTTTTACACGGCAATTATAAACGAGGCTACAATTAGCCTAGTATTTAAGAAAAATAGGTATGCATTTTCGGATGTTTGAGCTACTTGTAACACTTGTAGCTACATATGTGTATATGTATGCATGTAATGCTTGCAACTTCATATACTTAAAAAAATATCAAATGGTAAAAAATAACCCACTTGTAGTTAGTTTGAAACTAGTGGAAAAGTAATGCAGGAGTCATGCGTAATTGGGAGTTTGTTTTCTTTAAACAAGTTTCTATTTAAAAATCCTAATACAAATTTTACTTTTAATCAGAGCTGTTAAATTTCCATTACAATTAGTAATCATTAATTTTTTTGCACTTTTTTGATTTTAATGATTATTTTAAATTTCATGAAATTAAAATAAATCAAAAATTATTGATTAAAAATTATAATTAAAATTAATTAATTTATTTTCTTCATTGAAAGTAATTAATTAGTAATCATTAAAAAGGTGCAAATAATGGTATTTAATCATAAAATGTTTACCCAAAAAAAAAACTTGCTGTAATTAATAATTATTATGATTGTTAAACATTACTTAACAGGTCTGTTTTGAATACACCATTTTCTGCACTTCACAAATATTCTTTCGAATTCAGGACAAATAAAATGAAGAGTGAAATTTTATGTCATGACTTTGAAGTTATGTTTGACGAAATACGAATATGGGAGCACCTACAGCAGAATACCATGTCAACAAATATGTAATGTTAAATAAAGTAAAAGTATGTAAAAAAATTTTAAATTCATTTTTTATTGATGTTTTATGTTCAAAAGTAGTTAGTTAGAAGCTATTGCCCATTGACTATTTCGCGGTCATCGCTATACAAATATATTTGGTTTGCTTTCCTCAAAGAAAATATACAGATAATAGTGGCCTTTAGTTCCTTTCTAATCAACTTCAAGTTGACTTTTAGTTAGATACATTTCCTGCAGGGTCTGTGCACACGCACACATACTTACGTATTGCATAAAATATTTTATTATTTGCAATTTATTTTAGATTAATCTGTAACACGAAAAATTGTACGACATGTATGTATATATGTAGCTTATTTATTATTAAATCAAATTCATAAAGTATTCTTTATCGAATATGGCAAAATGGCTAAATTTCTTATTATTGCTGTTGTGGCTGTGGCTGTTGCTGTTGCAAAGAGACTTTAAGTTGCACATCTCAATAAGTCTATGATGGTTTAAATTACCGATTGACTGGCCGACTGACGGACACGTTCAACAAGCAATGTCGTTGCAACAGATGAAGTGCCAATGAAAAATTGATTGAAAAGGTTGTTGTTTCATCGAAATAAGATAATCCATTCAAGCTATAAACACACGCACATACATACACACAAAAGCAAATACCAATGATTCACTCAACGTGTTGCACAATGTAGAGCACCTTGGGAACCAAATATTTTTCTTTTATTGCACAGACGCAATTAACGAATTTTCGTAGAAATTGAGTGTGCCCGCGAACGTCTTTGTTTATTTTGTATAAATTTATTCAACAAAAAATCTCTGTACCACAATTTGATTTTCAATAGGTGTGTTTGTATGTACACTTTGTTTGATGGATATTTTTGCTGCTATGGTTTTTGACTGGCAGGAAATAGACATATTGACTTTGAATTAAGTAATCATTTTCTGTTGTTCTTCAAACCGAATTCACATTTGCATACTCACTTACTGTGCCACATACATATAATTGTCAACACATTTTTGTCATGCCTTTTTCTTAGGGCCATTTTCAGAGTGAGTGTTAACTTTTTGTTTTTTTTTTATTAAAATTCCGATTAAGTAAACAAGAGTAGAATATCTTCGTTTAATCTGCTCAGGTATAAGTTCAACCTGCTGCAGTAACCAGAGCGCAGTTGGGCTATTGTGGTCCGAGGATCCCGAGGCAAACGAAGTTCTGTCTCGTCCACGTCTGGTGGTTGTGTGCCGAGAATGGCATTCAGAGGTCGGGAGTCTACATAACTCGAGACTGCCTCTCTGTGAATGCCGTTCAAGGCCTGTCGANAACGAAGTTCTGTCTCGTCCACGTCTGGTGGTTGTGTGCCGAGAACGGCATTCACAGGTCGGGAGTCTACATAACTCGAGACAGCCTCTCTGTGAATGCCGTTCAAGGCCTGTCGATAAGCTGTCGGGTACAGAGGTTGTTTGATGAACCTCTGGACTTCGTCCGTCAGTTCGTAGAGCTGCCTCCTGACGTGCCTGGGCGAAGGCTTTTCTGCAAGGAGTCGCCTATTTGGATGGCCACATCTGTAGCTCCCAACCAGCAGGTACATGTTTCTGGTCCAGGGTTTGACTCAATGCCAGCCCTGAGCAGAAGTATGCGAAGAAGAAGTAGCACTATGGACGTACAACTTTTGAGGGATTTCGCCAACCTAAACGGGGTTAGATCGCCGAAACAACAGGCCTTGTTCGGGTAAAACCCGAGTCATTCCGGTACGTATTAAAATTATTATTTTTTTTCTCGAACGAGATGGCCTAGTTAAACCCGAAATCAAACTCAACAAATTAAAGACTTTCTAAAGCAATTCATTTCCCCTTTTAGAGAAGGCATGGTCGAAAATTTGACGACCTGCGAAGCTATATCTGTCTGCGTATTCAAAGTCTATGGCAACGTTAACAAGCGTACGATAGAAAGATATCAAGTTTCAGCAATAAGTGTTTTTCATGAATGTTTTCGGAGTAGCTCATCCAGTTTTTGCAATAATGACTATTTTTCCATTTTGTTAGGTTCTTAGCATCCTATTTTCATACCCTGCTGCCGCAAGGAGGTTCTGAAATACTTTAGCAAATAAGGCACCCCGTATCAAAATTATAAACGCACTACATTTTGACAAGTTTAAAAAATGTATTTTTATTGTTTTGTAAATATGAGTTATTTTTTTATAAAAAAAAATTTAGTTTATTCTTTAACCTAACCCGTACAAATCCAAACTTGTGCAACATTAAAAACAAAATACCAACTTTCGTAAAAATTCAAGCCATGCCATTCAATTTTGGGACAACTCGTTTGAAGTAATTAGGAATTACTGCCGATTTTTTAATTAAATTTTTTTGACGGCGTTGTGCAATTTCTTCCACACAAAGCTTGTTTGACTTTTTTTATAAAATCTATTTTTATATAGAAGAAGTTCGACTAGCGTGATTAAACTTTAATTTATTCATATAAAAATTCATAAAATCTTATACGTCGGTATGCTGACCTTGCAACAAATAATCTCACAATCACCATAATCCTATTTTCACTATTTTACTTTGAATTTACAGTATATCAGTTTATTGTTTCTTATTTGCAAAGCCATCTTTTATGCAAAAACATAAAAATACGTATACATTTTATTACGAAGTCATTTATTTTTTACAACTCATTAATGTTGTTAAGCAGTCTGCGTCCGCCGAAAACAAAATATTTACCAACACTGCCACGGCATGTTGCTTGTTTGTATGCAGATTCAGCTGCGATTATTAAAGGTTTCCTAGATAAATATTTACTTACACATATGTACATATGTGCATGGTATAATATTTCCAATCATTAATACTTAGTTATTATAAATATTTTCGACGCTTTTAATAATTATAAGTCATAAAAACATGATGATACTAAAATTACCGAATTTATTTAACTCGAATTTTGTTGTATGCATTAGTAATCTGTTTATGGTTGTTGGTGCAGCGCGTTTTAATTGAGCATAGTTATTATTTTTTTTATTTAATGTTGAACATACTTTTATAGTTTTCGAAATTTTCATCACTTAAACAATCTCAGATGATACATACATATGTACATCCATTTAAAAACGGTTCCCTGCAGAAAAAATTATCAACTGTTAAAAAATAGCCCAATTGTAATTAGATTTGTTTTTCGAGATCTCGATAAAACATAAAACTTTTAGTTAACTACAAAAAGCGAACTTGAAACTAGTTGAAAGGTAATGCAGGAGTCAGGCAGACGTAATCGGGAGTTTGTTCCCTTTAAACGAGTTTCTATTTAAATATCCTTCTACAAATTGTACTTTAAATACACTTTTTTCTGCAATTCACAAATCTATCTTCGAATTAGGACAAATAAAATGAAGATCGAAATTTAATATTATCATTTTGAAGTCATGTCTGACGGAATTTGGATATGGTACCACCTACAATAGAGTATGTAAACAAATATGTAATATTAAATAAATAAACAAGTAGAAAACTTAAAAAATATTGTTTTTCTTATTGATATATATTTTTTTTTGTCCAAAAGTAGTTAGTTACAAGTTATTAGCCATTGACCATATTGCGGCCATCGCCATACAAATATAAATAGAAGAAAAAAAATAAGTAAAATTAGTTCCTTCGTAATCAACTTCAAGTTAACTTATAGTTAGAATAATTTCCAGCAGGGTTATTCACAACAAGTATGTTATAGTTACAGTGACTAGATATCTTTGGACGAAAATCGCGACATTTCTAAAGCATCGAATCCGAACATACAATTTTGTTTTTAGAATAAGTAGATATAACAACTTTTAATAAAGTTTTATTGAAAACAAAAGCAAGAGAAAAAAACCTGAAAAATTATCGCAAAAATATATTTTTTATATCCATGAATTTTTTGTCGGGGAATCAGTATTATTTTTTACTATAATTTCACTAAGGTAAAATTAGTATGGTTTCATTGAAAAATAACAAACTTAATAATAATTGTAGAAACCTTTAAAAAAAATTTAAGCAAGAGTGTTAGGGTGCAATAAGCAAGAGTACCAGTTTGACATAATAAAACATAATCAATGAAAAATTGGCACACTGTGCATATGTACGTTTCGTAAGTTCAAATTTGGACAACGAGGCGTTTATATGGAGCCATATCATAGTAATTCTATAAATATAATTGAGCATGTTCAGAAGGTTTCTCTAACATTTGCATTACGATCTTTGGAATTTTCGGTTCTATGCCTTCCTATACTTTTCCTTTACTTTTGATAAACCTGAAGGCCTTGGAAGCTAGAAGCTCTGTGCTCTCTTTAACTCTTATTGTCAGTGTTATTGTACTGGATTGTATCGATAACGCTATAATGTTTTTCTTATGATTTCATATTGTAGTTTCTTGGTGTGATGAATTCCAACATTTTAAGGTATGTAAATATATATGAACACTTAATTTTTCCTAATCGAGTAAGCGCTGTAATTAATTAAAGCCAAAGGTCTTAAACCAATTTTTTTTGACGCTTCTTCCGCATGAAAATCATCCCTGTGGGGAAAATCTCTAGTTCTGAACTGGTGCGCTTCTAGTACATTTAGACCCAGTACTGGTTCGCGATAAATCTCTTTTGCATGCAAACAACTGGCGAATTTAACATGGCGGTGTCCTAGGAAGTGTCAATTGCCCCCCACTGCATCCCTTTTTCGATAGTTCCGAACTAGCCCTAAATTCTATAGTTCCGAACCAGTTTTAAAATCGACAGACGAAAGAAAAAAGTATCATAATTTTTCAATCTTTTGGTTTTTCCGTGTGTGCGATTTTAAGTTATTTTGGAAGATATGTGTTTTCAATTTGAAATTAAATTTGTTTGAATGATTGTAAGAAATGTACGTTTACATACCTTTAGCTGTAGCTGAGTTTGCATAGATGCTCGCTGTTAGATTCCAGACGGTCCCAAGATGTTGAAATGTTAACACAAATTTTGGTTTTGTATTACCAAGCTATGAAAAAGCATCTGCGAAGTGCAGAATAGAAACGTATTTGAACGAAAAAGCCGCCGAACACATATGTATGTATAGTAAACAAGCCCCCCGCTGCATCCCTTTTTCGATAGTTCCGAACTAGTTCTAAATTCAGCAAATAAGATCTAGTTCGTTCTGCATCCCTTTTTCTATAGTTCCGAACCATTTCTAAATTCGTCACTTTAGATATAGATTTCTGGTGAAAAAAACTTAAAAAAATTTGTTTTTTAAAAGTACGACTTTTCGCCGACTTTGGACAGGTGGGGATCTAGTTCCTATCGGACTAGTTCCTTTTTGGCGATAAAGACCTAGTACGGAACTAGAAACTTGATTCACTAGTCCGCGGTTTCCCTGCAGGGATATATTGTAATGCGCATAAGTTCACTTTTAATTAAACTTCCGAATTAAGAGCCATAAAATGTGTCACGCATTTTAATTCTTGCATTCATAAATCTCTTTTAAGAGTAATTAATTGCTGAACTTGGCGGCTTTTCAACGGCAATAAAGTGGATTAAATTGAATTCTGTGCAGTATAATACTGTAACGAGATACGAATTAAGCATTGCTTGATGATCAAAAACTAATTCGAAAATCAGGGTCTCGCCACACTAAAAGTAGAATGTGTCATCGAAAGTATGATATTTTTTCTATTTAAAACAACAAAAACTTATAAAAAAATAAGATTAAATTAAAAAAGGAAAAACAAAAAAGGGAATTAAGGCAAAAATAAGTAAAATATTTCTAAACATTAAATTAGATTAAAAAATTATTTTTTTCTTTTTAAAACAACAAAAACTTATAAAGAAAAGAAAGTTAAAGTAAAAAAGAAAAAATAAATAAAATGAAAACAAACCAAAATAAATAAAAATATTTTAAAAGAGTTAATTAAATTGACAAGAAATATATATATG